>NW_015555788.1:25909-26371 GCF_001515605.1 Sinocyclocheilus anshuiensis | reverse complement strand
ACTGAATATATAATCATAATGTAACAGCATAATAATGCAAGAAGGCCTACACACTTCCAAATGACAACAAACTTTTAGATCATGGAAATTAAGTATCAAAATATTAGATACCTTAAAAAACTTGAATAAATAGTAAATAAACATTTTATAAAAAAAGTGGAAAGTAACAAGTAGAAAAAAGAAAAACGCACTAAGAACTTGTATGGAGATTTTTCCATCTACAGATTTTTTTCCCTGACCTTCTTTTCTCTGTAAATTAAGGGTGCACACTATTGCTGAAAAACACAATCCCTACTACTTAGCAGTCAGATGTCCGTATGCAAAAAGGCACAGATCCCTAAACAAGCCCATATCTGCAGACGAAACTTTTTTTTTTGTAGAAGCATTTTTAAAATTTGCTAGCACCACATGACTACACCACGTTATGTACGAGAAGCTGCAAAAGACACAGGCGCAATTGGA
>NW_015555788.1:24608-25820 GCF_001515605.1 Sinocyclocheilus anshuiensis | reverse complement strand
TTATTGAGGTCATGTACATATATTGCGCGATAAGTCGATATATTGATTATTGCGACAGGCCTAAACAGCACTTTCAGAACCTTATTGTGTTGCTGTTCATTTCCTATAAAATATATTAAGTATGACAGCATGGTAAATAAAAAATAAAGAATATATATACATATATAATGTGTGTGTGAGAGAGAGAGAGAGAGAGAGCACGAAGTGAAGGCTTATACAGACCCTACTCTTAAAAGCACTCTTTTATTTCCTTCTTAGACCACCAACCAATCACATTCTTCAAAAGACTGTGTCATAGCTAGCAACGGGGTCAGCCCCGCCTCCTCACTAAGATAAAAGTTTTTGTCTTTTCCTCGCTCAGAGTTGCTCTCAGATTGGTCCTGAATCACTTTTAAGCTAAGACTCCTAGTTAGAAATTTTTAAGCTAAATTAGGAACTCTCTGCGAGGATTCTTAAGCCCCGTTCACATCAAGAACGATAACTATAAAGATAACTATAAAGATAACGATATTAGCGTCCACACCAGCTAAAGATATCGTCTGTTTATTCTAAGCACACGCGCGTCTGCCGCTTTAAATTCTCGAGCTCGTTACAGCAGGATGGATTCTGATTGGCTGTCAATTTTTTATCGTTCATCAGCTGGAGAAAAATAGTTTTGAAAGTGATTCCAACGATATCGTTTCTCTTTGTCTTTATCGTTATAGTTGTGGTGTGGACTCTGCTATTCTTTAATATTGAGAACGATTTTTAGAACTTTATCTTTATAGTTATCGTCCTTGGTGGTGAACGGGCCTTTAGAATCTTTAAGAATACGGGCCCAGGTCCTTATGACAGGTCATTTGGACAGCTGCAACAAACCCCTTACGTAAGAAAACCCTTAGTAATAATTTTCTTACATTTTCAAACTCTTATAATTAAGGGCTTTAACCTGACTGATGACTGGCCATAATAAAATATAAAACTCAACATTACCATCATAGAGCATCAGGCCTGAGTTTTCCATTTCTGCCTCTTTTAACCAACCAGGTGGGTAGCCGAGCTCCCTCATGCGATAGATGAATGGAGGAAGGGTTTTTGTATTCATCCCAAGCGCATCAAGGAGCTCTTGACTATACAAAGACAATACGAATTGCATTCCATTTGAGTTGATTTTCAGACAAACGACACTTAAATTACCAAATTAAAATATCTGGGGGGGGGGGGAATATGGGG
>NW_015555788.1:19077-24564 GCF_001515605.1 Sinocyclocheilus anshuiensis | reverse complement strand
ATGAAAATATGTGGGGGGGGGGGGAATATGGGTGGAAAGACAAAATGCATTTATTTTGTTGTCAGTGCTGGAGTCAAAATTCAGTAAGCTTGGAGCTTAAATGAAATCATATGAAACGAAAATGAGTCCACATCCGTCAGCTCTGAGACCACCTATATGCATCCTAAAGCATAATTCTTAAAAGGGTCATATGATGCGATTTCAATTTTTCCTTTCTCTTTGAAGTGTTACAAGCTCTTGGTGCATAAAGAAGATCTGTAAAGTTGCAAAGACTAAAGTCTCAAATCCAAAGAGATATTCTTTATAAAAGTTGAGTCAACCACGCCTACCTAAAATGGCTCGTTCTAACACGCCCCCACATGCCTACGTCACGATGTGGGAATATTTGCATAACGCCGCCCAGATGTTCACGCAAAGAAAGAAGGCGTAACTTTTATTCTCGCTGTAGTATTGTTGCTGCCGCCATGTCGTGAAGACGCTGTGTGTTTCGAAACTACTTTGTTTGGCCTTCCAAAAGAGATCGATATCTGCTTCGTCATGCCTGGAGCTGGTCCGTGCTGGTCACTGAGGGAGTACATCAACTTCGCGCTGTGGATCGCCGGATCGGCTTTCACCGCGGAACCGATGAGCTTTGTAAAAATCGACGAATTCAGAAAGGCGGGGCATAGAGGAGAAACGATAATGTACAGTATGTGGAAAATAATGTGTTTTTTGAACCTTAAACCACTTAAACACATTTCATTACATCAAATACACAAAATAATGTTATTTTTAGCAACATCATATGACCCCTTTAATGATTCAGTTAAAACTAGACAGGTAAAGTTGGCAAGACAAACTTTGATGTGGGATATCATTAAAAAATCCTTCATTTGTGTTTTGAAGATGAACAAAATTGGGTTTGGAATGACATGAGGGTGAGTAAATGATGACAATTTTCATTTTTGGATGAACCAACCATCGAATGCAATAAATGCAAAGCTGCAGAAGATACACCTATTCATTTGTTAAGGACATACTGTGAACTTCACAGGTTTGGACTGACATTTTTGACACAATGACACTTCATAAGATGGCTGACCTCAAATTTCCTGGCTTGTACTTTGCAAATCGCTCTTCGACCTCTTCTGCATGGTAGCGCTGGTTGCTCTGATTGTTGTTCTGTGAAAACTCTTTCCTCTTTTCATTGATACGAGCCATATCTTTGGGCTTAAAGAGTGAAAAAAGTCTGATTTATACTTGCATTCTTAAATGATCTTATGTCGATTTCAAAACATAATAATGTCAGTATTGTAAGTATTAATCTAATAGTAACAGAAACTTTGTCTATAAGCAAAGAGAAACACCTCTGGACAGTCTCGCAGTTGATGGTCCTCAGAACAGCAGTTAAAACAGCATGGTCTCGGTCTGTAAAGACAACACAAGATGATTTCACTTCCTCAAGCAGAAAAGCAAATGAAACACAAAACAGGAATTAATCAATCTTTACAAGCAACGCAGTAAGAAAAACAGCACTACTGACTGTCACAGCAAGTCTTGTAAAGACAAGCATGAGTCTTATAGTAACAAACATATCAATATCCAAATCATACTATTGTAAACTCTTGCCATACCTTTTCTCCTTTATCTGCACTTCTTGGCCCTCAAGGGCAATGATTTGGCCAAAGATCTGCTGGTATCTTTGAAAAAATGATTCAGGAGCAGTGATGTATATAGACATGATTCAAATAGACTAAAAGCATTGTTTAAATTAATAAGAGCACAGCAAGTGTAAGTGCACAGCTTCCTTTAAATGTTTAGGATACTTGGGAACCTCCCATCCATCAGTCAGCTGGGGGTTTTCATTCAGTAGCGGTTGGCCAAGTTTATCAACACAGAAGTTGGTGAAGTATAAAACACTTCCTATCATCTAAGATCCAAAAACAAGAAAGACTTGTTTTATTTGTGGTTAATTAGCAACTGAATAAGAATAATGTGAGCTATCGCTTCGGTTTGTAGAACTCACACTGAAAGCATTTTTTATATGCTTGAAGTCACTGGAAGTCTTCACTTTGTAGCTTTCCTCCATAACGAAACTTGAATGCTGCAAACATAAAAAAACAGCAATTTTGCTTACTGATGAAGACTATTGTACGAAATGTCCAGTGACATTAAAGGCATACATGTGGCTTGACATGGAGAGCAGAGCCTTCTGGATCATTTTTACACTCTTGTAGTCTCTTCTGGACAAGACTGAAGATGAAGTCCTCCATTTCTTTCCGACACTGCCTAAACACACACACACACAAATGCATCTCTCAATAAAACTGCTGTTCTGGAAAAACTCGATAGAATGAAACATTAAAATTATGGGTGATGCAGAAAACACCTACTTCGAAATGATGTTGTTTCCATAGTTAATTTGACAAAGGGGCGCATCGATTTTGGAATCTTCTATTTTTATACCACTAGAATAAAAATGACCATAATCAATTAAATAACAACTCTAAATGAATGCCCAGTTTAACTGTATTTTGAAATAAGTTAATTCTTTACTCACGTAGGACGACTTAATATGTTTAACTTTCTCTTCAGTTCCTCATGTGGATCATCATTAAGGTACATATTTTGACTCTCAGTATAAAGACAGTGACAGACAACAAGTAGTGAATAAAACCAAAACAAATGGTAGTCAAACAGTAGGGATACAATATATTGGTGACCAATCAGTCAGTTTTGGTGTTTTTAAGAATATCATTATAATTCTGGTTATTAGAAACAGATTACACTAGAACTTAATTAATCCTCTGAGCGCCAGGTTTCTAAATACTACACATTCAATATTTTTCCTGATGCCTGTCATTTACATAATGTGAAAGACTGAAGTTTCAGTATGCTTTAAAAAAAGCATCCCAAAATAGCACAACTAGGGATGTTCATTTCGGTTATTTTTCCTAACCCAATCGACGCTCGTTAACCGATTATTAACCGACAAGATTATTTTAAATTAGAACTGAATTTAAATTTAATAGAAAGGATAAGTGTCTTGTGACCCGTTAAAAATACAAACATTTGTTTCCCGGGGATTCATTTTACATCCGAAAAATGCAGCAAACAAGAGAACATGAGGATTCACATGGTCATCATATCATCACGCACCTGCAGCGCTTCTGTGAGCAGAGAAAAACATAATAAAGCTAGGCTATATATATATATATATATATATATATATATAATAAATAGGCCTATACGATAAATATATTATTACTTCATAAATGAATGAAACGAAAGATTGACAATGCAGCCTGTTCATTATCATCATAAAATACAGTCAGTCACACATATGGAAAAAAACACACGGCTCAGTTTAAATATGTAGTAAAATCTGTGCCGTTAAGCGTTATCACCGTACCGCCGTGATGTTATGCAAAACATTTTGTTTTACGTGGATATTGGAACGCCAGTGAAGTAGGCCTAGGCTACATGATAAATAATATTTTGCCATTCAAATACATCGCGAATACGGAAACATTTGATTTTGTGTCGAATGAGAGACCCAACGTTGGTTTCAGTTTCGTTTTAGCCTAAATGAATTCGTTTTGGCTTGTCGTTTATAGCTTCTTATATTTTAAAATAAATGTTCTTTTCAAAATAGCTACTGTTAATTGAAAGTATTTGTTGTGGAGTGAGGGGAACTAAAATAGCCTAGCTATGTTTACAGTGTTTATTATATTATAAACATTATTTATGTTTGTAAACATTTCGCGTTGGCGTTAGGCCTATTTCTGAATGAAATAATAAAATGCGACTTAGCCTAACGTTACGTGACTTGCGTTACGTGATATATGCGTAGCGTATTTTAACCATGCAGCAAACCTTTTAAAATATTTTGATAAATTATTGAACATTTTTTATAAATAAATGACTTTTTAAACCGTTTAACTGATTGTATTAATCGGTCAAAAATTCTTACGGTCGATTAACGGTTAAAATGAACACCCCTAAGCACAACAAAAACATACGACTTATAATATCGATTGCAGATTAAAAACAAGCCTGTTATCAAAGCAAATTCGATCGTATTTTCATCGTAACTGAACTAAACTCATAACTGTTCTACACAAACATCCCACATTTTTCTTTACATGGGCTTTTAACATCTGATGAAGACAATCAGATGTACAATGACAACTACACCAGCATGCATTTCAAGCTAAAACGAGAGATCCAGCACGCTCACTGGATGATACGCTATAAGGATATTCTCTGCGTTCAAACGCTCTATTGTGTCTTCGCACACTTCTAATGTCTGCCGAAGCTCCCGCAGTCGATCTGAACTCTCACTCTCTTCATCATCAACTTCTTCTATGATACGATCGCGCTCTGGCGCTTTCTCTTCGAACTGATCAAATAATTCGCTATCCCCAAACTCCACCGCAGCCATGTTTGATGACCACAATGCGCGATGCGTACTACAGTTCAAAGGGTAAACCGTACAACGCTCTGACGCAGGGCTGCTGATTGGCTAGGAGACCACAGTCAGGAAGTAATACATATTTAAACATGCAAACAAAACACTTCATAGCTAAAGCAGTCTGTTTACGGTTACTAAATTAGAGTTGGCGGTTGTACAGTTTTCTTGTGTGACCACGCTGAAGAAGATATCTGGCATGCAGGGCGTTTGCAATAAAAACGCTTAATTTGTTCGGTATTTTAACATTTTTTTTTGCTCTTTGGCCGTCTGTCCTGTCTTTACATCATCATGGCATCTGGAGGAATTTCTTTCATCAATATGTCGTATTGGGAGTGTGGTAAAAGGAGGGTGCGATTCTTGTATCTTACAAACAACAACTCGTTTAATGTTGCTAAACCAAGCACAAACGAGGTAGGTGTACCAGTAACAAAAAAGTACCATAATTTACAAAGGATTTTTGGATATGTATTCATAACCTGCTGAAAGAAAAACAGCTAAAACCAGCATAAATTGGCTGGCTGGTTATGGTCCCAGGTTTAGTAGAGCGCTTTTAGAGGGTTTTTGACTACTCTTTAGCAAGCTGGGGGGTATTCCAAAAAGCAGGTTATGTGATATACCCGGGTATGTTTGAGGATAAGCAAGCGGCTTTCGGTTCCAAAATCGGAGGTTACTTTCAGGGTATGTAACTAACCATAGTAACTTGTTCTCTGAACCGGAGCAGGTTATGTTCCAGGGTTAGTTCACTTCAGCGCAAGTGTGATCTACTGACGAGCCTTCAGTGGGCGTGACAGATAGCGCACAATATTATATAATATTACAATATGTAATATAGCCTATTATATATATATATATATATATTGTATGATATGTTAATGATGAAGCACTAATATAAGTAATAAATAAGGTAATATATTATTCTAATATGGTTATTATGTTTATTTTATTGGCATATATAACAGTTATCATTATAAATTATAAAACACTATGACAAGGTAATGTTTAATTTATTATATATGTTTATTTATTACATTTTG
>NW_015555788.1:15544-18929 GCF_001515605.1 Sinocyclocheilus anshuiensis | reverse complement strand
TCAAAATAACCCAACTGCAGTTTGATTGAGATTAACTGGAATGCACAATGAAAAAACATGATTTCTGAGAATTGTTAAAAACGGAGTTCTCTGTTTTTGCAAATGAACTCTTCATATACATTTTACATTTTATATTATCATCTCACACATGGATCGGCATTTTCTATAATGTCTAAATTCTAAATCAAAATGCATATCTGCTATGACTTAATGTATAATTAGCATCAAACAAACAATGTAATTCATATTCTCAAGGATTAAAGATTAAACGGGAAAAAAAGAAAAATGATTGCACAACCATCAATTAGGTGGCGATATGCACTAAGCATGTAAACGACCATTGAACAAAAGAAGAAGAAAGAAACAGCATGGTGCACTTTTTCTTAGCGTCCGTTTCCATAGCGACTCATCGATTCGTCTCAACATATGTTATAATATATAATATATACAATATAATATATAATATATATATATATATATATATATATATGTGTGTTAGTTGTTAGTAAGTTGAGTGAACATACTTCCGGACGCGTTTTTGGAACCACATACCTCGAGTAAGCAAGGTTTGGGGTTAATCAACCGAAAGTTCAGGGTTTAGCTGACGGTAAGTTAACCGTGCTTTCTGGATTACACCCCTGGTCGAGCTGGGACACCAGGTTCAGGGTGGGAGACCAGGAGTGTATTCCAGAGTATGTTCCTGGTTAAGACTCAAGACATTCTCAACAGAGCGCCGAATCGATGAGTCGCTATGGAAACGGACGCTAAGAAAAAGAGCGCCATGCTGTTTCTTTCTTCTTCTTTTGTTCAATGTTCGTTTACATACTTAGTGCATATCGCCACCTAATAGATGGTTGTGCAATCATTTTTATTTTTTTTCCGTTTATATTGTAATATTATATAATGTTGTGCGCTATCTGTCACGCCCACTGAAGGCTCGTCAGTAGGTCACGCGTGCGCTTGTGGCTCTGAAGTGAACAAACCCTGGAACATAACCTGCTCCGAGGCAGGTTACTTTCAGAGAGCAAGTTACTATGGTTACTTACATACCCTGAAAGTAACCTCCGATTTTGGAACCGAAAGCTGAGGTTATCCGCTCTCTTATCCTCAAACATACCGGGGTATGTCACATAACCTGCTTTCTGGAATACACCCCAGCTTCAACCTACGTCCATCTCAAAACAGCTACGACTAGCCAATAAGCTTAGACTGTTTTTTTCTTTTCCTTTCCACTGTGGGTTCTTGTTTTTTCCAGCGAGTGTTTGCCTTATCTCGATTATTAATAAATTAATTGCATCTATTAATGTGTATTAATGTCTCTTTAAATAATGTGTAGCTTATTATTGTTCACAATCAAGCTGTTTTCCTAATCATTTTATATAAAGAAAGTATAGAGTTACTTTTTGTAGTGTAGTTGTACAACCTGACGATTCTTCAAAAAATAAGGTTATTGAATTTATTAATGTATGAACATTTATTTTTTATGGTCCGATAATTCTTCAAATTAATGAAATTTCAGTTAATATATTATATTTATTCATTTTTTCATTTAATATGTAGGATCAGATGATCCCTCTCTTTCTTGGAGCTGATCTGTTCTCAGACACAGACGTTCGCAGTGAAAACCAGCCCAGATACCATGCAAAATTTGCTAAACGAGGATTGGCAACCAAACTGGTTTTCCCATCAGGTATGTGGTTATTATTTTTTTGACCTGGTCAATTTTCATTAGGGGTTAATTAGAGGGTTAGAGGTTAAAATTTATCTGATTGATCTCTAGACTACAGATTCCAAGGACTGCGACTCCCTTATTCCAACAACAGTCTGTGGTTCTATAGTGTTCAAGGAGTTTTTCGAGTGGCATTTGAACTGTATAGCAAACAAGATCAGCTCTCAGTTATGGAGTCATTTCAGGTAATTTGAATTTGTCATTTTATGATTTTTATCATGTCCTTATATCTTCTAAATTTGTAATAAAGTGTTTATTGTTTTAAATAATTGTGTTCATAAGGCTCTATGGAAATCTCGAATAAATGACAACAACTTGAACATGACCTATCATCTTGGTGCCCAGGATGTTCAACCCCAAAATGATCAAGAAGCGCAAACAATTTTGGAAAATAATAATACATGTTCATCATACCAAGTCCATCGGCAGTCTGGCGAAGTAGAAACAAACTTCTTTCCAGTACTCACAGATCAGTCAGATATTTCATCATCTTCAGACCATGACTACTGTTCCTCAGAGCAAACAAACTTAAGCCACTCTACTTTACTTGCACAGAAACTTCAAAGCCTAGGGGAAAAAGTGAAGTTATTTACAAGTATTGAAGCAGAACATTTAAAGACTGCCACAAAGGTACTGGACTATGTTGAATACTGTATTACGGGGATGATTGACGAGGAAAAACTGATGGATACTGTGATGGCCCTGTTTGAAACTCATTTTCAGAGCTACTCCATCTACTCAAGCAGTCTGCTGAAGGCTGTGGCAGGTTGGCTTGGCCAGCAGTTCAATGCAGCCAACAGCACCATTAGTCACCGGGTTGAAGGTTTTAAGGCCCAACACATTGAGCACATTACAAACTTGCCACCTCCTGAGGAGCTGGCAACTGAACTTTTCCCAGAGGCAATGCGAAATCTTCTTGCACACTGGATGGGTCTGAGTGACGAGGCAGAAAACTGGAAAAGACACAGCGAATACCCCATTTTATTACTTATTCTAGAATTTGCTAATCACAATCTTATCACAGGAGTAGCTCATGTCTTGTATTCCAGTCTAATATGCAAATAAGTATACTTAGATGTAAGTTATACATTACGTATCATTTGGTCGCAGTTTTGTAGGTTTATAGCATTAAAACACAAATGATTTCAAGTAAATAGTTTCTTTAAAAGTCAAATGTTGATGTCCTTTCCACAGCAAGCTGTTGACAGATTTTGTATTTTGTCCTAAAAGGAATAAAAAGACAGCAATCTCATGATTTTAGGCCAACCTATTAAAAATTATGAACATAAAAACATGACATTTTGCATACACTGCTTGCAAGAGCTTCCCCAGATTACTGTAAAGAATGTTTAATGCAGTCACAGAGAGTTGGAACATCAAACATTTCAAAATTCAATTTTGTTTGCAATTCACTTGTATAACATAATAAAATAATAATAATAATAAATCAAATAGAACACATATTCACCTGGATCCAATCACCAATGGCTTATGTAGACAATTCAGTGATCAAATTATGTATTTTTTCAAATGTAATATGCATCTTTAAGTGTCTCTTTAAAGAAATGTTATGCTATTTTTTAAAAGAGAAATAATATTGTCTTATTTTAATTGGGCAGCAATATATTCAGCTATGTCTGGCAACTGACAAATATG
>NW_015555788.1:0-15329 GCF_001515605.1 Sinocyclocheilus anshuiensis | reverse complement strand
AATCATTAATTTAATCAAACTCAGAAGGTTCTACAAATTAATTTCTATGCCTTTTTTGGGGTGAAGATATTTAACCATATACACTTGTACCTGAAAGTGGTTTCTTACCACGTGGATAACATTAAAGTATTACAGTCTTCTTCTGTCATTTACTTTGATATAAAGGTCTAATCGTTTAGGCATTGCTGTAACTCTCCTAGCGTTCACATCATATTTAATTTTCCTTGATCAAACTGTTGTGGTGTTATGGCTTTCAGTTGTAGCATCCCCTATGGGCAGAATTTCATGCAACTTTTATTGTGCATCCTCAGAATGCCCTGTTGTCTATGAGTTAAGTTTAGTTAAATCTGAATATAGATCAGATCATCAAAATGGGTGATATAAGGCCAATTACATGGCTTATAACTTTGTAATGCTTGATAAACCAAAATTATTTGGTTTGGATTTATCCCACCAAGGCTGACATTTCTATGACTTGATGTCTCTGTTGCCCGGATTCTTTTAGAGCAGAAAATGAATAATTGGCAAAAAAAGTACAAATACAATAGGGTTCTAACAAATTCTATGTTTGGATGTCTAACAGAAAAGAGTAAAATATCTAAATAAAATAGAATATAGGATTTGGTAGAGCTTCCCTGATGGAAGAACTGTGAAGAGTCTATGTCTGGTGTGGTGAAAGTCTTTAATGAGTCACCTGGCCCTGTATCGCTGGTTGTAAATATCAGTGATCCAGGGAAGAGAGGTCCTGATGGCCTTCTCTGCTGTCCTCATCACTTTGGACAGCACCTTTCAGTCCCGGCCCATGGTGGATCTCAAGTCAGCCGATGATGCTCCTTGTGGGTAGACACTCCACAACCCCAATGTAGAAAGTTCTCAGCACCCTGTTGGAGACCTTGACATTGGAGGTGGCACAGACACTGTCTGATGTGTGTGTGTTGTCTAGCAAAGACCTTCTGTGAGGTGGACCCCAACGTATTTGAAGCTGGTCTTCTTCTCAACCATTGCACCATTGATCATCAGGGGGCTGTATTTCCTCGCCTGCTTCCTCCCATCATCAATGATCATCTCCTTAGGCTTATTGACATTTAGGGAGATATTTTTATTACGACACCATGTAGAAGGATGTCCACTTGTTCTACGTAAGCCTCTTCATCACTGTTAATGATGCTATTTACAACTACTTAGTCGTCTTCAGACTTCTCCAGGTTATTTAATTATACATTTTTTGTTTGGAGCTGTATTTGGCCATGCAGTCACTCGTGTAGATAGTAAAGAAGGGCCTGAGGATACAGCCTTGACTTGTTACATTTTGGAGGGTACCGGTTAATTTCTTCAGTTATATGAATATCATCAAGGGACACTGCTCCAATTTTTTGACCTGGCCCTCCAAGTGACTGGATCTCTTTTTTACCATGGTTGAGGAAGTCAAAAATCGGTCTGTCAGTCTTGTCTAGTCCTGTACGGCTGGCTAGATTATCTGGTCTCGTCTGGAGCCATAGACCTTCCTCCTCTGCCCGCTGGTCCCAGTCCAGCATGAATTACTGTCTGGTTCTATCCAGTTCCCCGACTTCTCCTCCTCTGCTGGTTCCTTCCAGCATAGGTGATCCCCTGGTTCTGTCCAGTTCCCTAACCCATTCCCCTACATTAGTTCTATCCAGCTTAAATGATTCACTGGTTTTGTCCACTTCTTAGGCCATGACTTCTCAGGCCATGAGTCTCCTTGTCAGCCAGTGCCACCATGGTCTCAGGGTTTCAGTCTACGACCATTTGGCCCCACCTTGGCCCTTCGAGGGCACAAATCTGCCTCTGCCCTACAACCCTTCATTTTTACATGGATCTCCAGTCCCTTGACTCCACCATGGTCCTCCAGCATTCTGGCTTGATCAGGGTCCCTTGTCCTTCTGAATCGACCATGGTCTATCGATCCCAACTCTGCCATGGTCAGTGGTCCCTGTGGATCTCCACCCCTTTCAACTCTGGCATGGTCATCCACTCCACTCAAGCTCAAGGCCTTCTATCAGTCATAGACTCCAATGTGTTCACATTTCTAATGGAAGAGCTCCTAGAATTATGGACAGGTGCTTCAAGGTTCATTAAAATAATGTGGTCTAGTAGTCTCACAATTGTCGTCCAGCAATTTTGGAATTACAAATGCCAAATGTTATATTTGTGAATCAATGTCACAAAAACATCTACCTATGTAACCCTGGTTCTCTGAGTAGAGAACGTGATGCTGTGTCAGTAGCTGATGCAATGGAAACATCCGCCAGGTGTGATGATTAACTGAAGCCCATATAGAATCATGACAAATTATTGGGTGAAGGCGTAAGCTGCACATTGTTGTGAGGCAGAGTAAGCCGTGCTGAAAAGGGTTATTTTCAGGACCTCAAGATAAATGGGGTAATGCCTTTGCTGTTGGATTTGAAAGAATGATAAACCAGCCACCCAGGACTGTGTTTCCCAAAAGCATCATAAGCTTAAGTACCCTTAAGTGCTTAAGACCCATAGAAACCAATGGAGATACGATCAATTTAGGCTTACGATGCTTTTGGGAAACGCAGCCCAGGTTTCTGCGTAGCTTCATGTGCTCTATATTAGACAGATGGGTCTCCAGGAGAAGTGCAGTTTTTGTGTTCTGCATGATTCAACAGATGATTCTGTCTTATGCGTAAAGAAATGGTATTTGAATATGCCAAAAAAACAAAGATTGGGGATGTTCTGATTACTATTTTATCCGAAATGCACTGAGGCACTTTGGTTTGAAAAGGATATTTTCAATTTAATTTTGGATTTTGATTTGAACAAATATTGTCATGCAACTATACTAAGTGTTCAAAGTATAGCCTATGTATGTTTACCTACGTTTATTTTTAAGATTACATCAGCCAAAATGTAAAAGAACTGCCTTCATACAGGAACTCCTTAGTGGTCCCACAAAAACTTGATTAACTTCAGTGAGCAGTTGACATTCTGCTGGAACACACATGACAGCTATTTCTAATCATTTATTTGATCAAGTAGTTTAATTAGAAGTAGCTCAGCCTAGACCCAACTTATCTATTAAGAACCACAGAATCTGAAGTAATATTGCAGTATTGTACAGTAAGTTAGTACAAGGACTAGGCAAATAGTACGTTTAGATTTCAATCGTTTTAATTTTTCCACTTCAGTTTCTGTTGGTGTAATAAGGAATCAAAAATGTATGATATTCATGAATGATGAAATGTATTTTGTGTGGTAAATTATTTTATTGTTCTGTGAAATTGTGTTTTTTTCCCCAACTCAAACTGATGATGGCCTGTCATGTTAATTTGTGTTCTTGATATATTTATGTAGTAATCATTTCATAAAAAGCCGTGAAGCATTCACAATATATCATAGCCCCTGGTACCCACCAGGGGCTATGATATATCAGGAATCGCTAGCTTCAGACAGTGTCAATACAAACACAGTGAAATATACAATCACATTCCCCTCCCAAAATCCAAACAAAAGCTTTACAATATTAAACACAATCTTTAGAAACCAAGCGACAATATATGTTTGAGCAATCAACTGTATTTACATGTGAATTTCCAAAATGAATAAAATGACAGACCTGATGAATCATACATGCAGGCTAATGCACAAGCATTATCTACAAACACATACAAACCAGCTTTACAGTGGCAACATCAGCCAGAATTTACAGAAATGAGAAGCACAAATACAGAATGTTCAGACAGCATCCATGCCCCTTGAAGAAAACGAAGAGGAGAAACCTAGGCCCATTCCCCTCTGCGTGTGTGTCTGTGAACGGGCCATCTCATACTGGACGTCCAGATTGCGGAACATCTCTTCCTGCTGCTGCAAGGTTTTAAGACCTTCTTCGTTACCAGCTCCTGATGAACTACCTTCTTCTTCACCCTAAAGTGAACACAACAGGGTTATCATTAACATAAATTTGAAACATTTTTGTTGAAATAAAGCTAAAATAAAACAAATTCAGAAATTGATGAAAAACAAACTAAAAGAAAATTAGAAATGTTGCCTTGGTAACTAACTGAAATGTGTAAGGAATAATCAACGGCTTGCCGTGCATTAAAGGATTTAAAATCCTTTAATGCATGGCAAGCCATTGATTATTCCACTTATTCCATGGTCATTTGCCAAGTTATAGACAAGTTAAAACTAATATTGCTCTTTGCAGTGCAATATTTGACCGAATGGGTAAAAATTAGTTATTTTAGTCAGTTACGGCACGTTAGCTCTAGCATTCTGCCCGCTTCAAATCAGACACAGAGATTAAATAGTGCGGTTATTATTATTTTTATATTATTTGAATTAATTATAGCATTTATTTCAATTAATTATCGATCGAGAGAGAGAAAGGGAGAGATGATAGTTGTATGTGCGTATGCATGCTGCGTCTGTCTACAAACGATTAATTACTTCATAAACAGCGATTTTACCACCTCGTTGCTGAGGTATATAATGTAGCGATCTAGTATCTAGGCTATTTTATTAATAAAAATTGCAGGGAAGTGTTGACAAGTTTACGTGTGCGATCTGCGACTCTCTCTCTCTCTCTCTGTGTGTGTGTGTCGGTTTGTGTGCAATGCATCAATTAAAGTAGCGCATTAATATAGAATGGTGATTAAACTGACTTGGAACTACCTGTGCATTAAACAGTTTTACTGCATACCTACCAGTCAATCAGAATCCAGTATTCAGACAGACCATGGAATAAGTTTAAAAAATAAAACTGAAATAAAGCTAAATATTAAAACTAATAAACATGACAAAGTTACTAAAAATTAACAGCCAATTCAAAATATTAGTGAAGTCTATGACAGTATAAAAATAATAAAATAAAAAATAAAACAACAAACAACATTTATATATTAAAATGAACAATTTCTCCAGTTCACACATTTAGAATATTCTGAATAAAAACGTAATACAGGAGAACACTTACTTTGATGCCCATTAGTTTGCGAAATTTCACATTTTGGTCTTTATTACCAAAATTCAGCTTCTCCCAAAGCTCAGCTGTTTGTGACTTGTCCTACAACATAAACATATATTAATACTGAACATCTCAAGACATAAGATTTTAAGGATGTCAAAAGTAAACACTACTTTTGACATCCTTAAAATCTTATGTCTTGAGATAACTAGTATCAGAGGCAGTAAGTACTTTGCAAAAGCGAATCATTTATCAAAGACAAAATGAGATAAAGAATAAAGATTATTTTCTGTGTCTAAGAGTCAACTTATGATTTTTTTGGACTGTTTTTGGAATCGTTTGAACGGTTCAAAAGTTATAAAAAAAAGTCAAGATTGAACAAACAAATGCAAATTTGAACTGTTGGTAGTGCTACAGGTTTTGGGTTAGAAAATCCAAATTTGCTCTGGTTAACGTTCAAACTATCCTTTGTCTATCAAATGTAATTACTTTCCCATAAACTGTTCTATGGGCTACCATAGACTCAGAAGTGGAGGAACATGTACAGCAAATAGAAAAATGAATTGTATATTAAATAAAACTTATAATAAACAGATCAATGCAAACAATATAAGTGGTATCTTGCCAACTGCCAACAACCCTATATTAAAAATCTATACAACAGAGACTTTCTTGGCCTCACCCCATCTTTTTTCCCCTGCCACAACATTTTCCTCTTCTTTTCTTGCTCTGCAAACTTCATTGGGTTCACCGCTGAGGGATTATAGTAGCTTGGCACAGCAATGCCAGTCTCTGCCAGCGTTTTGGCCTGAAGCGCTGCCATCTGAGCAGCCATTGCGATCTGAGGAGTGACCTGTGTGCCAGAGGCCAGCAGTGCTGCAACGTTCAGGCCTGAACTGGGTGCTGCAGTGGTCGTATCGCACAACAGTGGAGCTGCTGCTGTTAGGAAACAACCAACAACATATCAGATGGATGTCTGCTGCAGTGGGTCAGATATGAAGCCACTGCACCAATAGGCAGATGATTTGCAGCAGTTACTTGCCTGCTGCCATCTCTTGTTGTTGCCGTTTTTCCAACAACTCTTTTTCCTTCTGTTCTTGAAGCTTCTTTGCCCTCTCCAACCTAAGAATGTGAGGAAAATATATTTAGTGAACATGAAGACTACAAGGAAATTCAAACCTCACAAATCTAGTCAGATACTTTAGGTGGTTTTCACAATGGGTAGTTTTGAATCGGTCTAAAATAGCTTGATTAGGGCTGCAGGATACCTCAAAATAATACTGAAACTAGGGATGTGCGATATTTATTGTCTGAGATAGGGGTGGGCCATATGGCAAAAATATCATATCACGATTTTTTTTTAGAAATATCATGATTCTTTGTCATGTTGGTTTTACTATTTTGCAAGTTGTCTGAGCAGTACAGCCAAGCTAATTTCCCTATTATAAAGACAAAGCCTTTCAAGGTCACAAAAAAAAGAAAAAAAAAGAATGGCAGATATTTAGGCCAAAGTGGGCAAAGATAAAAATCTTTGCCATTATTTTATCTTTGTTATTAAAAAATAAGAACAAAGATACACATTAAAACTACACATAATACACAAATAAAACAAACAGTGCTTTATTTTCAGGTACAATATGTGTATTTAGCAGGAGCATTCAAGAAATTGAATGAACAAATATAAAAATAAAACACTATATAGACTGATTCCTAAAGCAACTGTATTAAAAGTTCTTCAGTCAAGAGTAGTGAGTGATTTTTCTCTTTGCGTTTTGTTGTTTTATTAACGTTAAAGGAATAGTTCACCCAAAAATAAAAATTCTGTCATCTGTCTGTCAATTCGGTCATAGTGTTTTATTATTATACCATCATTTACTCGCTCAAAATTTGTTTTAAACCTGAATGAGTTTCTTTCTTCAGCTGAACATAAATGCTATTTTGAGGAACGTGGAAAACCAAACAGTTGCTGGTCTACAGTGACTTCCATAGTATTTTTTTCCTACTATCAGTTTCGATTTCATTTTGATTGATCATGTAGCCCTACTTTTTAGTGCACGCACTTCAGGTGTACGCAGCACTCAGAAAAAGCGCACATCTGACCAGCACATGAATGAAACATTTAACCGGCAAGGCTTTAAAGCACATGCAAATAATGTACTTTTGTGATTGCGAATAAGTGCAGTGTCCTGTGAGTAACTTTACCGCTGAGTTAACATTAGATGTGAATGTATGTGGCATTGTACAGTAGGGCTGGGTAAAAAATATCGAAATCATGATTTTAATCGATTCTCATTTTTACGAAACGATATCGATTCTTATATCCCAAGAATTGATTAGTCTAGCCTGTTTTCAGTTAATGGATGGAACATTGAAGCGCACCTCCCATCCAATATATCGCAATAAGCATTGTGCGTTGGTACTTTAAATATGAAACAAAGTCTCAGATTTCAATTTATGTCCATTGTATTGCAGAATTCAAACAATAAATGCTGTTTTGGCGCTGTTTAATGTAGAATGACAGATCGCTGTAGCACCTCAGATCAACAGACGCGGCAGTGCGAGGCGCACGTGAAATGATCATCTCCTCCACATTAATACCAGTTTCAGCACAAAATAAACATGACTAAACATCCGAAGGTAAGTTAAAAGAGAGTACAACTTTCCAATCTGTATCCTGTCTCATGTATTCTCTCAATTAGTGTTTCAGCCAAGCAAAGACGTCAATATAAGAGCTTGTAAACAATTCATGTAACATCACATTTACATCAGAAAGCATATTTGGTGACCATAAACTTACAACTTAACCACTGATTTCTAGTCATGTCCTCTTTTGGAAGGTCAAACAAAGTAGTTTCGCTTTCACAACAAAACACAGGCGGGCTAGAGTGAGCGGAGGCCGGCGGCCTAGAGTGAGGAACGGCTGGACTCGCCTTTCTGAAACGCGTTGATTTTTACAAAGCTCATCGGTCTGAATAGCGAGGTTTGCTCTGATTCGCCAGCTATCCAGTGCGTTGTGATTGGCCGAATACCTCAAGCGTGTGACGAACGACGAGACAAAAACATTAAAACCTATTATAAACGAGACATTTGTTGCATCCAGTGGGGACATAAAGTTACGCCTTCTTTTTTTGCGTAAACATTTGGGCGGCGTTATGCAAATCTTCCCACATCGTGACGTAGACATGTGGGGGCGTGTTAGAACGAGCCGTTTTAGGTAGGCATGGTTGACTCTTAACTTTTATAAAGAATATCTCTTTGGATTTGAGACTTGGTCTTTGCAACTTTACAGATTTTCTTTATGCACCAAGAGCTTTTAGCACTTCAAAGAGAAAGGAAAAATTTAAATGGCATCATATGACCCCTTTAAAAAAAACTAACTGACGTAATTGTAACTTAATTATAAAAACTTCATTAAGTGCAATTTAAGCAGTTGAACAGCACAAATCAGTCAATTTTAACCTTCAATATTATAATGTAGTAACTGACTCTCATGTATATTTCACAGCATTAGTTGAGATTTTTTTTCCTTGAGAAAATGTCGCATGTACTGTACCTGATATGTATCCAAAATAATAGAAATGGAATTGAATTGGTAATCGAATCGAAGGCTTGTGAATGAGAATCGAATCGAATCGTGAAATTTGTGTCAAAACCCAGCCCTATTGTACAGTATATTGATATGGAGGCGTCAGAACTGCAACTGATTGAATGTGTGCTGTAGCACGATCCTACGATATTTCTTCAAAAGCAGATTGTGTAAACATTTTTATAATTCTCGATCAAAAATTGTCATATCGCACACCCCTATATACAGTGTACAAAATCCAAATAGTTTTTTTTGTACGACGGGGAAGACGACAGCACTCTACCTTCTGGCCAATGCCTCCTGAGCATCCATGGCTGTGTTTCTGCCCCTGAAGGTCACAGGGCTAGCTGACCGACTGCGACTTTTTCTCCGTGCTTTCTCTGACCTCTTCTTCTTCTCCCTAGATAAAATTGGATCATCTCATAGTTTTAGTACAAATTCAATTTCATTGAGTTTCATGCAAAATCATGAACACACAATCTTCGTCCGACCTGCTCTTGCTACGGCTCCAGCTGTGATGTCTGTGCTTGCTTCTGGAGTTTGATCGAGATCTGGCCCGTCTCTTCTTGTCACGACTCCTTGATCTCCTTTCACCGCTTCGTGAGCGAGATCTTCTTTTGTCCCAGTTTCGATTATGGTGTCGTCTTCAGTAAAATATTAATTAACCTCTAAGAACACTAAACCTTAACACATTCAGTTGTTGCATAAATTCAGCCAATGTTAAATTAAATCAAAACGATTTGTCAAATGAAAATACCTTTCCCTTGAACGTGATCTTGACAGGCTTCTTGGTCTGGAGGATTTCTTGTCTTTTCGGCGATGCCGCTCCTCCATGTCTTCAGACAGCCTGTCACGGCCTTTATCTGACATCTCCAGCTGCTCCTCTGATCCGCTCTGACATTTCAGAGCTTTCTCAGAGTCCTTCTTCCGTGCCTGTTTTAAGAAGAATTGGTCTCTTTCAGGAAAATAGTGCAATAAAGAGAGTTAGTAAGTTGGTTTAAGAACAAACTTGCCAAAATAATTCTGACAAGAAAAACAGTTTTTAAATGACAAAATCCCTATGTCAACTTCCACCACCATCCAAGTGCAGCATATACAATTACATTTAACACAAATGAGTGCACTTAACCAGCACATTTACACCCAGTTCAGTACCAAAAAAAAGCATGGGTGAGCCTTATTGCGAGAAATGTACACAGATTTCGCACTGGCATTTTCTTTTCTCATATGCACTGTTTTTCTCCTACATAAACATAAAAGTCAACATGAAATCAAAATGAACCCCATTTACTTACACATTCCTGGTCTAACTCTACTTGACTTCTTGGTTCAAATGTTTATCTTGTCAATCTTTCTTCAAAATGTAATTAACTGACAAATCTAGTTTTTGCTTTGTCTTGATGGATTTGTAAAGATGCTCGAGTGAATTTGACCTAGCCATCATCTTGGTTTCCAGTAGGTAGAGGCTCAAAATATAAAATATTCTAAATTACCATACATCTAGGGCTGGGCAATATAGCTAAAAAATGTATCAACGATATAATGTTTCATATCGTTCTGTATCGATAATTATTGACATTTTTTTATAACCTTTTTCAAAACAAAGAGCAATAGAATTTTTTTTTACATTTAACCACTGTATTTTTAAATTAACTCAATTTATTGAGACAAACAACAATTTTTTTTTTGTTTTAACAGTCAAAAACAAAATAAAAATTAAAAAAATATTCCATTTCTAATGTTTTATATGCAGATTAAATGGGTTAAACTTTTGGCTTGTCTCCCGAGGCCACAATTCAAGATGAATAAAATTAATTGTTATTATTATTATTTTAACTCAGAAAATTCACATTACGAAAGTAAACTGGGTTTGGTTTCATGTTGACTTTAAAGGGCATTTTACATGATACAAGAAAGCTTTTCTTGCCATCTTGCCACCTCCTATGTGTACAGGCACATTTCTATACATACAATAAGCTATTTAAACCACATAATCACAAGTTTCAGTGGTAACAAACAATGATGCTCGCTTGTGCTATTGAGTGAAAACATGTCTGAGGTGATTACTGTTTAAATATTGCATTCCGTGAGGCTAAACTACATTTATTTTTTAAGTTTAGGTAATACAATATTTATTTCTTCATAAAGTGTGTGGATTTTCTTTTGAGAAATGCAAAAGTAATGCTGCTATACCAAGGCAAAATACAGCAACACCACCAACCAAAAATGAGAAAAAAGGCTTTAGAGTTTTGTTTTGAAGTTAATGCAGCTTTCACAATCAATAAAAAACACCACTGTGTTTAGGCTTTGTAGGGTGGAATAGGTTAAAAAATAAATAAATAATATAATATGAATAAAATGTGGTCGTACACAACAAAGTGGCATGATTCATGTGAATGAGCCCATTCTATCACCTGTCCTGCTCTCCCACAAAAAAATTAACCGAAAACTCACGGTCACTGTGTACAGCGTAAAATGCCCTTAAGACCTTCAATCCAATTATGACCAAACAAATATATATGAAAAATATATTTTAAAAAGTATTTCAATAGTATGCAAATCTGCATGCATTCACATTGAGAATGGCCACTCATTTTTTAATTGCAATTCTGTTGGTATTTACAAAAAAGGCAGTAACTGGGGTTGTGAGACAAAAAGATATCGTTTAATAGGCAAATAAGTTTAAATGACTGATAGTTACCTGTCCAGGTAGTAGGCATATAATTTTGCTATCTGTCAGCAGCGTCTTCTGTTCAGAGTGTCTCTTCGTGCATTAGCACGCTGAGTATAATTTATTATAGAAATGTTATCATATGATCTAAAATACAGGACGTTAAAAAAGCTCCCAAACAGACATTTCTCTCCATCTGTAATCCATATTAATAAAATTTAAGATTACATGCACTTGTGATTACATCTCAGTGCTTTTCTTCTCAGTCTGGCATTTCATTCCTTCTGTCTAAGCTGCATACTTACCCTGGACTAAAACTAGAAATGCCAGCTGTAAAACTACTGATGATGTGACCAGTTTCATTTAGGTCTACATGACATCAATGGACTAAAATTAGTTACCTCTTTGCTTCTGCTGTGGCTTCGTCTGTGCCTCTTGTCTCCTAAAAGACAAGAAGATACAAATGACTTATTGTCGGAAGGACACTGAAGGATTTATATTACAAGCATTTGCCAAAGCATTTAATTTACAGTGATTGGGCCAAAAAAAAAAACAAAAAAAAAAACCTTGACAGCAACATATATTCCCCATAACTGAGCAAACACCTCCTTACAGTTTCTTTAGTTTAGAACATAGGCTATACATTAGGGATGCACCGAAATGAAAATTCTTGGCCGAAGCCGAACAAAATGAAACACTGGGCCGAAGGCCGAATACCGATTTTCACATTTTTCCCCCATGTAGGCCTATTTTGCCATTGTTTTTTTCACCATTGCATTAAGTAAATTGCCAAAATGTGCTTTTTACTGTTTTGTCCTGCTGTTCAAATAAAAAATAAATTACAAAACAACAATTTAAAAATATTTACTTAACACTGAACATTTTTTTTTCATTCTAGCAGACATTATACCAACAAAGCACAATTTAACTTAAAATTAATAAGGTGCTGAGCAGAAAAGACTTCTTTTAAAACATTAGAATATATTACAGATGCCAATTTGAACACTATGTGTGAATGTTAAAGGCTTAATAAATGTATTAATAGAGCTGTTGTAGGGTAATTATTATTATCGTATTATTATACAGAACGACAGTAAAATTACAAGACTATCATTTCTGAATGTCGATGGAGTTGTTGCTTTTTCTCGGCTTTTATTTTGGCAGAAACCCGCAGGAAGATCTCAGTGCTTCTTTTTGTTGACAACAGCATGCAGATTTATAAATGATTCTCATTACGAATTTGGGAAGATGTTTGTCGCACGTATCACATTGTCACATGCCTTTAAAAAAAAATTCACAAAAATGTTACTGAGCAACTGACGAGTAACAAGTCCAGCGCAGATTTTCCTCGCATTTTGGACTTAGAACCCTGGCGCCGCGAGCTCGTGCAGCGCTGTCAGAATACATGCAATTCGTGCGTGCACTAGAAAATATAACATTCTGCAGTTGATTTACTAATCGTTTAAAGAAATTTCGCGATTTCAATCATCATACAGTAACCTAACCACCAGCATTAGCCACCTCTTCTCATCGGAGACGTGATGCAGCACTAAACAGTCTCTCGCTGTCGGTGCTTCGTGCATGTAATGATTTCGGCGTCTTTCTCCGATAGTTTTAAATACGTTCACACTGCCGACATGTTTGCTGCATTAGTGCGTGCTCTATTTGATCGCGTTAGTCATTGTTCGGTACATATTATTCGGCCGAACACCGAAAGAGATTTTTTTGCTATTTTCGGCAGAATAATTTCGGTTGCCGAATATTCGGTGCATCCCTACTATACATATTTAGTTTATAAATAAAATCTAGACATTAGTTTTAACAAACGTAAAGTTTGTAATCTTAGTATTTAAAAATTGAATTACAAAAACATTGTTACACATGTAAGACGTCCAATCAATAATCCCCCTACCCCCCACATAAAGTGGGGGGTAGGGGGATCTTGATTTATTTCAGCAGTTTCATTTATTTATTTTATGGAATGTATGCAGACTTTCTGCAGGTTTGATAAGGGTAAATTTAAGACTTTTTAAAGGTCAAGTAAAGAACATTTAGGGGGAATAAATTGAAGGAAACGCAAAATGTCTCCATTACTTTTTTAAACGATTTTAACCAAAAAAAAAAGCTTACAGGCCTTAATAGCTCCTCCCAACCACTACAATATGGTTGGGCTTAATTTTTTCTGATCACACGGCAAAAAAGTTATATATATTTTTTTTTTCAGTACTAATGTCTGAAGATCCTTAAATCAAACTATTCAAAATGAAATACGACACTGTAAGAGGTCTTATTTTCTGTGGAACTGATCAGAACGAATTAAGTTCATAATTAAAACAAGAACCAATCCAACAACAACCTGCCAATCCATGTAACGACTCAAAAATCTAGTTTTTACTAGATTTGTGTAAAAATTAGATTGTACAAAATCAATTTTACTAAATGTCATTGTAGGGTATGGACTGGAGTGTTCATGATTTATGTGAACATGAAAAAGCATTTTAGTGAAAATGAAGGTGTCTAAATACACTGCAATTATTGTTATAAATAGGAAATGTAGCCCCTTTAAAATCTTGCCAATAACTTAACGTTCGAGTTTTAAGGCTTAATCTTTTTTTGGCAGTGCTTTTTTTTAATGAGAATGACTGCGAAATGTCATTATTAATGAACCTGGTCTACCTGACTTGCGCTTTCGGTCCACTGATCGTGATCTGGACCGCGAGCAATGCTTCGAGCTCCGCTGACGATCTTCATCTGTGTGCGATTTTCCGGACTGGGACTCATAGTATTTGGCGTCATTTGCCTGATTGGAGACAAATCTCAAATTCAAAATAATTATGCAAAATAAGTAAAGCATGCAAACGTATCAAACCGCTCATTGATTATTAATACTTAGTACAATTTGAGTGTTGTCCTAAGTAATAAGAACCGTAAATTGTATCACGTTAGCCGCGAATTACGTTGGCCAGCTAATCGCCGCCTGTTTATGTGCATGATATTAAAGTACAGCAAATTCTCACAAAATCAAATCATTTGTCATCTCAGATACACTCTAAATTTTTAACATAACAGGTTGGCATTTTAGTTCACATCATCGTTTTGAGCCTTCATTCTTTTCTACTTAGTTTAAAATAAGGTATCCGCCATTTTCCGAGTACAGAATGCAGCCAATGAATTACTGTTTCATTAATTATATGTTTTTCTCAACTGTAATCTCGCCCAAAACAATAATCAAACAAATGTACTTGCCGCCATGTTAATGAATAAAGAAAGCAATTCGCTGTATCCCTGTAGTTAGCAGCAGAATGCGACAACCTCCTTCTATCATTCGTTTCTTTTGCGGTGGAACAATACCCGGATGTTTCTTTCTATTTCTACTAATATTAGCAGAAAGTTGCAAAAGCACAGTGCCCCCTTGCGGCTGGACCTGCTCTTCTTCTTCTTCATTTGAGTTTTACGGCCGTTGGCATCCATAGTATTGCATTACTGCCATCTGCTGTCTCACTTTAACTTATATCTTAATTAAATTCGTCCTTCGAGTCCAGTCCTCCGTAGAAAATTAAACAAATATCTCCGTCCTTGGTCATTAGCCTATTTCCATATGTTACTATATTTTTAACATACTCTACTATACCTATTTCCCGTAGCTGATTCTTGAACTCTTGCCTTTCTTGTATATATTTCTTACATGATATAAAGATGTGCTTAATTGACTCCTCCTCCTGACATTCATCACATAGTCCTGTCGGGTGTTTTCCTATCAAATGAAGAGTTTTGTTTAGCTTGCAATGCCCAATCCTCTGTCTATTTATTATGACATGTTCCTTCCTTTTATTTCCCTTCTTACTTTCCATACCTATCATACTTTGTATCATGTACAGATGTCTCCCTTTGATATCATTATCCCTTACTTTCCATAACTATCATATTTTGTATCATGCACAGATGTCTCCTTTTGATTTCATTATCCCACTGCTGCTGCCATTTTTGCATTATCATTTTCCACACTAAACTGTTCCCTTCTGTTTTTGATAATTTAATTTTGACGTCAACATGTTCTTTTTTTGTTGCTTCTTCCCAGCCAACATGTACAGTGGGTACGGAAAGTATTCAGACCCCCTTAAATT
>NW_015555787.1:311-1198 GCF_001515605.1 Sinocyclocheilus anshuiensis | reverse complement strand
ACAAAATAATGATCTTTAAAAAAGCATCATATAACCCCTTTAAGTGCTGGCGATGCAGTGTTGTTGTATCCATGGGCCTTTTTGATACTGTCAATTTAAGTGCCAGTGATGCAGTGTTGCCAGATATTGCTATTAAAAAAAACAAAAACCGAAAAATAAATAAAAATAAACCAAAATTATTTCAAATCTTTTCCAAATAAGATAACATAAAGATATCGCTGACGTAAAATGCAACTTCCTACTTTATTAACTTTCTAAAGTGTTAAATTAAGTGGAAAAGACAAGTCCAAAAATGCTTATAATAGTTGGCTAAATAAGGCTGTGCCCGCCGCGTCTTCACTCACAACTCTTTCAAGCCTCGTTCACTCCACCAACGTCTCGCAGGCATTCATATGAGGAGTTTAACAGCAAATTAATCATTCAAAGAACAAATTTTATTTTTGAACATGAAAAATGTAGAAAAATTTATGGCCTCATAGCTGGTTACGGGCCTGAACATAACCACTTCGGGAGTGCATTATTTCTCTAATAATTATAACGGCCTGGAGTCACAATCACACATCAAGACATTGTTCAGATGATTTGTTTCAAGACATTTGACAAGTTTCCGTCCTGAAATCTCGTGTGTGCTGAACTATTTTTTTACGCACCTCATCCCAAAACTTCTGTTGCAAATTCCAAAGCGTCATTTTAGAGCTTATAACAGCCATTGTTATACTATATTGAGCCATTGATCTAATGCGGTTATTAGAGAGAGAGAGAGAGAGGAAGAGAGAGATTAAAGGCACAATATGTAAGATTTTTTCATTAAAAGATCCAAAAACCACTAGAACAGTGTTATATATTTTGCTGACTTGTGTACTTACATTATCCCAAATGTTTCGAAG
>NW_015555787.1:0-244 GCF_001515605.1 Sinocyclocheilus anshuiensis | reverse complement strand
GGGAGAGAGAGATTAAGTGCGTGTGAATACTTGCGTCTGTGCGTCTCTCAGCAGTATTCAGCAGCAGCGTCTAGTAATAGCGAATCTTTAAGTTGAACTGCTTGAAGAACCTCGCTACTGAGAAATGCAAAACTATTTTATTGATAAATTCGCGGGGCAGCCGCAGCTCTGACAAGAAGTTTCTGTTCGTGTCTCCGCGTTTGAACATGTTGTTCCACTCACACACACACACACACGACGCATT
>NW_015555786.1:76095-78053 GCF_001515605.1 Sinocyclocheilus anshuiensis | reverse complement strand
TCAGTCAGCGATACAGCATGGGAACTAGTTAGTCAACAAACTCTGCCAGCGATACAGCATGGGAACAAGTTAGTCAACAAACTCTGCCAGCGATACAGCATGGGAGCTAGTTAGTCAACAAACTCAGTCAGCGATACAGCATGAGAACTAGTTAGTCAACAAACTCAGTGATACAGCATGTGAACTAGTTAGTCAACAAACTCAGTCATGGGAGCTAGTTAGTCAACAAACTCAGTCAGCGATACAGCATGAGAACTAGTTAGTCAACAAACTCAGTGATACAGCATGTGAACTAGTTAGTCAACAAACTCAGTCATGGGAGCTAGTTAGTCAACAAACTCAGTCAGCGATACAGCATGAGAACTAGTTAGTCAACAAACTCAGTGATACAGCATGTGAACTAGTTAGTCAACAAACTCAGTCATGGGAGCTAGTTAGTCAACAAACTCAGTCAGCGATACAGCATGGGAACTAGCTGGTCAACAAACTCAGTCAGCGAGTACAGCATGGGAACTAGTTAGTCAACAAACTCAGTGATACAACATGAGAACTAGTTAGTCAACAAACAGTCAACGATACAGCATGGGAACTAGTTAGTCAAAAAACTCTGTCAGTGATACAGCATGGGAACTAGTTAGTCAACAAACTCAGTCAGCGATTACAGCATGGGAACTAGTTAGTCAACAAACTCAGTCAGCGATTACAGCATGGGAACTAGTTAGTCAACAAACTCAGTCAGCGATTACAGCATGGGAACTAGTTAGTCAACAAACTCAGTCAGCGATTACAGCATGGGAACTAGTTAGTCAACAAACTCAGTCAGCGATTACAGCATGGGAACTAGTTAGTCAACAAACTCAGTCAGCGATTACAGCATGGGAACTAGTTAGTCAACAAACTCAGTGAGCGATTACAGTATGGGAACTAGTTAGTCAACAAACTCAGTCAGCGATACAGCATGGGAACTAGCTAGTCAACAAACTCAGTGATACAGCACGTGAACTAGCTAGTCAACAAATTCAGTCAGCGAGTACAGCATGGGAACTACTTAAGTTCTCTACTTAAGTTCAGTATCGTTTTGCTTTGACTTACCCTGTTTTGTATACAGCATGTGAACTAGCTATTCAACAAACTCAGTCAGCGATACAGCATGGGAACTAGCTAGTCAACAAACTCAGTGATATAGCACGTGAACTAGCTAGTCAACAAATTCAATCAGCGAGTACAGCATGGGAACTAGCTAGTCAACAAACTCAGTGATACAGCATGTGAACTAGCTAGTTAACAAACTCAGTCAGTATATAAGTATATAACAGTATATAACTCAATGTAGGTCGCTTTAAAGATCGACTCAACTTCCACAAGTTAGCAAACAAGCTGCAGATCGCGGTCACTGACTCCAGAAAGCAAAACAACTGAATTCACGCCAGACTGACGGCTGCTGTTAGCGACTATGAGACGACCCATTACTGTTTGCGATCACTGTACGAACATAACTTGGCGTTTGGGGTGAATCGATGTCGGTGATTGACTATATAAAAACCGCGTTAAACTCGTCAGTACAGTCGCCCTTCATGATGATTGAAGGTAATGAACACACTCATACAGTATAATGTGGACTCACCGCTCATAATGTGCGTTTTTCACGCTTCTTTAAGTCTGACATGAACTCGACATGAACTCTCAAACAACTCAACCGAACTTCTTCTTCTTCTTCTTCTTCTGTGGATTTATTGGCGGGTCGCATACCAGCTTTTAAAGTGCATACCGCCACCTCCTGTGCTGGAGTGCGAAGTGATTTCAGTCTAGGTATATATTATGAATTCTATATGCTATTCTTAAATCCACTATTCCTAATGAATTTTAAAGTTGTCTTTATTATTTTACCACATCCTTGTTTTGTGTTTAATATGTTGCAGTTTGAAAATTCATTGCATCCTAATTTCTGTAATTCTCTG
>NW_015555786.1:73873-75834 GCF_001515605.1 Sinocyclocheilus anshuiensis | reverse complement strand
GCGTATGAAAACGCCCTCACCCGCCATGATTTAAAACGGCGTGTAAACATACTGTAAACATTGTGTCAAGTTATTTCGCAAGTATGGAGGACAGCGATAGATGGACGGACGCTGAAGTGCAGGCACTTGTAGCAAATGTAGCACTGCCAGTTGTCGTTGGAGATTCTTAGTCCTCCTTTCCGTTCTTTCAATCGCTTTACGTATACGTCGACTTTCCATGTCCATTATTGTGAAACCCGCGAGACACAACAAAAACACAGCTCCGATCACAGCGTCCTCCATCCTCCTGCTGTTAATGTTGTTCATTTCTGTTGTTGAACCCTGCGCACAAATGATGTCGCTGTCGACCGGCTTACGTCACTTCTTAGTACACACTCTCGGTGCGAATGCAACCCTTTAAATGGTACTGGGAAATAGTTCGTGCGAAATCGTCCCAGTACTTTAGTACTGTACATTTAGTTCTGGAACTAAAGCGGTGCGAAAGGCCCTTATATGGGACACCACAGCAAATTAGTATGTTATCTAATTTGTTTGTTTTTATTTGTGAGTCAAAATGTCAAAATATGTAAGCTATTTAAAACAAAATATGCAGAGAACAACTACTGGTGTGATATTTTTGTTAAATGTATTTAAAAAAAAGCAATATGGGACACGTGGGAGAACAATAACATATCATTATTATTATTAGACTAGTTAATTTTTGTTAGATGGAAAGCCTATTTGTAGTGATGTTAAATGATAACATGCTTTAAATCGCCAGTAATCTTTGTAAAATGTTATTTGTGACTAGTGCTGGTTAGTAACTGATTACATGTAATCTGGATATTCAGATTCCAAAAAAAAGAAAATACTTGTAATTAGATTATATAACATTTTAAAATACTCATAATCAGACTACAGTTACTTTTTTATTGATCACATGATTACACATAATTCACACAATAGCAAAATATTATTCATAATTAATTGATTCTCACTAATTCCTCTTTTTCAACTTTTTTTCCTTTCTAAAATAACTTTCCGTGTATATACATTCAGAAAGTCTTCCAGTCATTAGTCGGTGGCTGTAAGCACACAGAAAACAGGGGCGGGGTGGGGGCATGGCTTCTGGGGCTCCAGCCCCGAATGGTTTTTCAAAAGCCCCGAATCTTTTGGGTTTGTTAATAGTTTTGTCAAAAATATCGTTTTTCAACACATATTATATAGAAATATTTAGAACGGTTCAATACCGCTTTCCCGCAGGTTTAGATAAAATATTATCAGCTGCGCTTTCTCTCTCTCTCCTCTCCGACAAGCGAGCTCACACATCACACACCGCAGTCCTGCATAGTCACGTCTCCTGTCAATCACAGCACGTCACTCGTCTCCTCTCATTCACCTCGAGCATTTTTACGTTGTTATTGTTATCAGCACTAAATTCTGATTTAAGTAAGTTTGCTGAATATTCTGAGGAGAACGTTGGGTCGCTGTTACTGTGATTAACTACACACGCAACAAAAGGTAACGTATCTTAAATGGTTTGGTTAATTTAGGATTTACCTCAAATATTGAAAAATGGTTAAAGAAAAGATGGATAGTAAAACTGTGAACTCAGTGTCAACAAATAAGTGTATTCCATGACAAAGATTGCATTAGTTACTCAGTATATTTTTAACAATGCTTAAATTGTTTAAAGGGGTCATATGATACGATTTCAAGTGTTCCTTTCTCTTTGGAGTGTTACAAGCTCTTGGTGCATAAAGAAGATCTGTAAAGTTGCAAAGACTAAAGTCTCAGATCCAAAGAGATATTCTTTACAAAAGTTCAGAGTCAGCCACGCCTACCTAAAACGGCTCGTTCTAACACGCCCCACATGTCTACCTCACTATGTGGGAAGATTTGCATAACACCGCCCAAATGTTCACACAAAGAAAGAAGGCGTAACTTTTATTCTCGCTGTAGTATTGTTGCTGCCGCCGCCA
>NW_015555786.1:73289-73590 GCF_001515605.1 Sinocyclocheilus anshuiensis | reverse complement strand
ATGAATGGTTATTGTCATGGTGTAAAGAACAGAAACTGCTCTTTGTTAATAATTGGAATCTTTTCTGGGAGCGTTCTAGGCTTTTTTGCGTGATGGCCTGCACCCCAGCAGAGTCGGAGCGGCACTCCTGTCGGACAACATCTCCAGGACGCTACGCACCATATGACTAGTAAGTAAAATCTCAAATAACTGCCCCGATGACTTTTGTTCTACCTGCTTAAATGATAGAAGTACTTGCGCTGTACAATCTATAAAGACTGTGTCTGTTCCCCGAATAGTGAGGTCAAAATATAAATTTAAT
>NW_015555786.1:69632-70432 GCF_001515605.1 Sinocyclocheilus anshuiensis | reverse complement strand
TCAGCCATGATGCAGGGGGCGGAGCTCCTCTCCGTGCTCACACCGTCAACGGCTTGCTCCCTCGTGGTGGGCACTGTCACCGGCTCTCGCACCTGGTCTGACGGGTTGGGCTCAATATCCGAGGTGATCCTCCGCTCAGTCGCTTGGCTTTGCTCTGGCTCGTTGATCGCGGCGGGAAATGGCTCTCCGTCATCAGTGGGCTCTGGCTGATGCTCCGTACCGCGGGGAGATGGTGGGCTGGGCTCTGGATCTGAAGTGGATCCGGCGAGATCCTCCACGGGTCGTCGTCCGGATAGCTGGTGACGTTAGCGACCATCAGGAACAGTCTGATATGGTCCTCGAGAGTCTTGCCTTCCTGCTCGAGCAGGAGGAGGAGGAATTCGGGGCGAGTGAAGGAATCCATGGGGTAAACACAACGGAAAGAAAAACACTAGGAAAAAACGGAAAACAAACGGAGGGTTGAACACGGAAGTTAAACTCTTTTGGGTCACAACAACCGACAAACTAGACTACAAGAGGCAGGAACTAATATAGGGTGGATAACGAGGGGCAGACAGGTGAGCACAATAAGGTGATTACCTGATAATAAGGACAGGAACAACCAAATAAGGACACAGAGGGAGAAACCACAAGCGACAGTCCACAGGGGTGACAGCGTCAGACCAAGGCTGTATCTCATTGCTAGTTTTACTTGATCTTAGTGCTGCGTTCGACACTATAGATAATGACATACTCATAGATCGATTACAAAACTATACAGGTATTCAAGGGCAGGCTTTAAGATGGTTTAGATCCTACCT
>NW_015555786.1:68615-69007 GCF_001515605.1 Sinocyclocheilus anshuiensis | reverse complement strand
TTTACACAAGCTTCAGTCTGGATCCAGAACACCTGAGAAGAGATGATGCCAACCCCTCAGAGGACCTCAGATTAGAGGTCTACATGGAGGACCCGAGATCTGAGGACCCCACACGAGCGACGTCATCAGAAGCAGGGTGGGCGGAGTTAATGCACATGCACAGTGATAATGGATATCTTCATGAGTGATGTGAGTTATTATTGATTATTTTTTTTAATAATATTATGAATGAACCGTCTTATTGTTATATCTAAACTTTTTGCTCAGACTTGGCTCAGAGAGCACAGAGATGATAGCAAATAAGTAAAGCTAACGTCAGCAGCCATGGCACTGGACGAGCAATCGTTATTATAATCCAAATGGGCAAACAGTCTAAATTATTATGCAAGTTG
>NW_015555786.1:54814-68460 GCF_001515605.1 Sinocyclocheilus anshuiensis | reverse complement strand
TATTGTAGAAACTTAATTTGCTGTAAAGTTGCTTTGCAACGATTTGTATCTTGAAAAGCGCTATACAAATAAACCTGAATTGAATTGAATTGAAAAATACACAAAATAATGTTCTTTTTAACAACATCATATGACCCCTTTAATTTCACATACCTAAGAAATGTATTAATAAACTGTTATGTGGACTCTCCCCAACCTTAAATCTTAAACCTTAAATGTATTTACCTCACCAATAGTCTGTTTGCTTATTTATAATCAGATTAAATGCCATTAGTTAAATAAAGTAGGCTTTTTGTGTGATGGTAGTGCAAGGACAGAGAGAGGAAAATGGAGAGAGAAAGGACAGAGAGAGAGAACAAGAGCAAGAAGAACCAGGTGAGAAAGTGGACAGATACTGAAGATTGTTAAAGTGGAAAAACAGAGGCAGAGGGGAAAACCCATTCAATCTGCAGTATAATTTTACATGCATTTTATGGATGCTATGTGTTTCCCCCCCATATTAAATGCTTTCCAGAAGTATACTTACAAAATAACTATTTTATAAACAGTATAATTGTAACAAAAATAATTATATATTGTTGTAAAGTAAAATTAATAACACCTTTGCAAGGCACTGTCTGGATGTCACTTTATCATAAGGGGCTAAAAATATTATATATTATCATCAGATTTTGTATACACCTGTGTTTTGATTTAGCATCTATTTTGTCACACAGATTCAGCTAGGGAAGAATCAGTGATGAAAGGGGAAGAACAGGCATCACAGCAAAGGACAGCAATTAGTGATCTAGGGACTCCAGAAAGTGGCCCAAGGCAGGTCCATCTCCCACAGTACCCCCTCAGCAAAGAGCCTTTAACAAGAATTGGTTTGAGCAGTTTAAATGGTTGGAGTACTCTGTAGTGCGAAACTCTGCATTTTGCTTCTCTTGTGGTCTGTATGGAAGGCTGAACATGCGCACCAATAAAGATGCCCTCAGTAGCTCCGGGTTTTCAAATTGGAAGAGGGCTTTGGAATCCTTTCGGAAGCATGAGAAGCGTTCCCACCATACGTTCACCATGACATGTTGGCAGAGTTTTAAAAGCACGAAAACTCAAGGGGATGTAATTGAGCAGCTGAAAATAGCTAGTGCAGCAGAGATATCAGAGAGGCGCCAATACCTTCACCGCATTGTGGCAGTAACCACCTTTTTAGGAAAGCAAGGCATCCCATTCCGTGGGCATGATGAGCAGGAGTCTAGCCAAAATCAAGGCAACTTTATTGAATCTATGAAGCTCCTCAAACAATTTGACCCATTTTTACACAAATATACTCCCCCTTCTCATACCACATACCTCTCTCTCATTTCTCCCAAAATGAAATGATAAATAGCATTTCACAAGAGATCACAGAAGACATCATCAAGCAAATGAAGATCTCAAAGATGTACTCTGTGATGGCAGATGAAGCTAGAGACAGACGCACTGAGCAGCTTGCTGTCTGTGTGCGTTTTGTTACACAAGAAGGTACAGTGCGAGAGTGTTTCCTTGGGCTGCAGAAACTACAGAGCTTTGATGCACAGTCCATTGCAGATGCGATAGAAGTGCTACAGATGCACAGTTTGGGTGATCTTATGTGTGTAGCACAAGCCTACGATGGTGCGTCTGTCATGAGTGGAGCAGTGGGGGGTGTCCAAGCCCGCTTCAGAGAGCGACACCCTGAAGTAGTTTATGTGCACTGCTATGCACATGAGCTCAACCTTGTCCTATGCCACACATGCAAAGCTATACCTTAAGCTACTGCATTCTTTGAATTACTGGAGAATGTATACACATTTTTCAGCAGTTCCCTTGTGAATCACTACAAGTTTGTAGAAATCCAGAAACAACTTGGATTAAATCCATCTGAACTTGTACAGCTCTCCACAACAAGATGGGCATGCCAAGTGAAGTCTGTCAATGCAGTCCTGAACAACCTTCCTGCCATTTTAACATATCTCAAGACCATGAACACATCCATGGCCCTAGGGATCAAGTCAAAGCTCTGCAAGCCAAAGACACTCTACATGCTGGTGATGTTTTCCAAACTCCTTGCCTGCACTGAAGGGCTACACCGGTACCTGCAAGGGGAAAGTTTGGACTTGGGCAAAGCAGTTCAGTACAAGATGGCAGTCTCTGGTGGTGAAGATGTGTTCAAGAGGGCCATGGCCTTATGTGAAGCAAATAACATCCAGCTATTTTTTTTTCTTGTGGACTATATGTAAACATCTTTTATGTAAAATATCTTACTCAGGACAGTACTAAATAAAAAAATAACATGCATTTTGTATGATCTCTCTTATTTTGTTAAAATTATTCACATTTTCACAGATTCTGCAAGGGGTTCACAAACTTTCGCATGTCACTGTAGTTATGGAAATACAACGTATGAAACATATACAGCTTAATGTTCATATTCATGTTCATATTCATATGCACTCCAGATAGGCTACACCACTTACCCTGTACATGCAGTCACAATGAGCTGTCCTTACAGACACCGCAACCCAGGACTGATGGAGCGTTCAGGAACCCTGCTTCACTTCACCATGAAATTAATAATGTCACTCCATGTTCATGTCATAACCTATTAAAACATGTATTTCATATTATTATAGACAATCCCTTACAAAAATTAACTATGGTTTTAGTAAAAGTGAAGTAACCATGTTTTTTTGGCGTATTTATTACCAATTGTATAACCATAGTTTTACTACAAATGCCATGGTTAAACTATGGGTCGTGGAAGCGGGGGGGCCGCCTGGGCTCGGGTTACTTTTGAGGTCTGGTACAAATATGGCATGGGCTAGAAAAATACATATGAGCCTTATATAGCCTATGTATGCACGTTTCAATAAAAGATTGCGATCATGAGTTAAAGGGGTCATATGATGCTGCTAAAAAGAACATTATTTTGTGTATTTGGTGCAATGAAATATGTTTATGCAGTTTAAAGTTAAAAAAAAAACATTATTTTCCACATACTGTACATTATTGTTTCTCCTCTATGCCCCGCCTTTCTCCGCTTCGTCCACGGTGAAAGTTGATGTATTCCCTCAGCGACCAGCACAGATCAGCTCTAGGCATGACGAAGCGGATATCGTCCTCTTTTGGAAGACCAAACAAAGCAGTTTCGCTTTCACAACGAAACACACAGCGTCTTCATGACATGGCGGCAGCGTCAACAAAACTACAGTGAGAATAAAAGTTACGCCTTGTTACCATGGTTTATCTATAGTAACCATGTTTTTTTTGTTCGTTTTAATTGTAGTAAAACGTCTCCGGTTACTCAGCTAACCTTGGTTCCTTGAGAGAAGGGTACGAGACATTTCGTATGGAGGAAACCCTTTACCTCCGAAATGCTGAAGCCTGATTGAATCACTCTATTGCTCTGCAATAGCCAATGGCGTTCGAGCATTCGGCCAATTGGCGGGCTCAGTCGCTATATAGGTGATGTTGGGTGCCAATTTACTGCAGAAACTTTGGACTGAACGAGAGTCGTTGAGGCTCTGAGGGAGTTTTTCACACGGCAGTTTACATTATGTCTCATTCCCTTCTCTCAGGGAACCAAGGTTACGTGAGTAACCGGAGACATTCCCTTATCGAGTCGGTCTCTCGACATTATGTATGGGGAACGTATGAAAAACGTGCTGGTCCAGCTCCCTATACACAGTCAAGCAGCACATACTGCAGTGGCCTTCATGCAAACGACCCAGCTGAGATATGCGCCTGGGAGGGGCGTGTCTTCAAGAAACTTAGTTGTCCAATGGCTGCTCAGACTTCTCCTCCTGCACAGAGAGAACGTGTCGGGAAAAACAAGGAATATCCAGGTTGTAAAATTTTGCAAAAGTGTTCTGAGACGACCAGCCCGCTGCCAGACAGATGTCCTGAATAGACATACCTTTAATCCAGGCCCATGAAGATGCCAGACTCCGGGTGGAGTGGGCATGCTCTCCCATTGGGCAGTCAAGTCCTCGGGAAGCATAAGGCAAGCGAACAGCTTCCACAATCCAGTGAGACAGCCTCTGTTTCGACAGCTTCAGCGAAGCAGATGAACAGCTGCTCTGAAGTTAGAAACCCAGCTAGCAGGAGGGAGCGTTCTCAGAACTTTGGCTAACATTCCATACAGGTTTGGTGGATGTTTTAGAGCAAACATTTGAATGTAATGCTCAAAAAATGTTTTAAGAATGTTTCTCATTTCAGATAATGTTCCTATAATGTTAAGTGCAAACAAAGCTAGAACATTTTGTTGTAGGTAAAATGTTTTGAGGATGTTGTTGAGGTAACAGTTTATACAATGTTCTCAATAAAACATTGGCACAAAGTTTCAAGATAACAAAGAAAGAACATTCTCTCAGCCACATTAGGAGAACGTTATAAGAACATCACTGAGGCCTGAGGTGGTGTAATGTTTTTTATAAAAAGTTTTGGAATGTTCTTGGGTTTACAAAGCACCACTTAAAAAAAAGATGGTTCTTTAAAGGTTCTTTACACGTAGAAACAGCTCTTTTTAGAACCGTATCCTCCTGAAGAACCTTTTATATGCTGAGACGGTTCTTTGCTTTAGAGTTTAGGGTTCTTTTTTCCCGCCTTTTTGTTTTCCAAATCTGTAACCGTCAAAGCCGCATCATTACTGGTTTTCTGGAGCTCAAGACAGACTTTGAACACACTCTTAAGAGGTAAATGATTAATTTCTTACAATTTCTATAAATTGTACCTTTCAAATGGTAACTAGTTTCATGCCAATCATGTCTTTTTCTCTTTTTAGTGTAACAGAAAATGCATGTGACCAGCTTTGTTCAGTTAAGGATGCTTACTTTCTCTTCACTAAGTAGGCCTAACAGAAATGTTGAAATAATGATCCATGATTGAATTATTTTTTTTTACGTTATGCATAAACACCCAGTCATAAATAACATTAAAGTTATCCCATGACCTTATATCTCTTTTTCTTTTAACATTATAAAGGGCTCACATACTGTCCATTTTTTCTAATTGTTTTACATAAATAACTGCACACATTATAGCTCTAAACTCAACTGTGTTTGAGAAGCGGTCACATCCTACCACCTCATCATCAGCAATGAGAAACATAAAGATGGACATAAAGACATTGTGAAGATATTTCACTTGAACTTGGTCTTCATTAATTCCATATCATGTTCAGTGTCAACTGATATTTATTAATGTTTTCAGCTAATAGCAGTTGTTTGAGCCCTGTCATTTTTCCTACACTTTGCCATGTCAATAAAAAAATAATAAATGTACATAATTGACATATGCTGTTTGTTTGTTTATTTGTTTATTTATGTAAAACCTAAATAGAAGCCACAAGATATTATAAAATCAGATAGAGTGGTTAAAATTAATATTAATAAATCATATATCAAATAATATTAATACAAATATTAATAATTTAAAGACATTTACTGATATTAATTGAAAATAAATTGTGACACCAGGTCCTATAAACTTGTCAAAGCACAGTTCTTTATGGAACCTTATTAAAAAAGGGTTCTATATAGAACCAAAAAGGGTTCTGCTATTGTTAAAAGTAGAAGTACCCAATTTGGTACTGTTTAGAACATTTTACGGGGAACATTTTGAGGATGTTGTTGAGAAAACAGATTATACAATGTTCGCAATAAAATATTAGCACAATGTTCCATAATAATAGAGGAAGAACATTCTCTCAGCCACATTAGGAAAATGTTATGAGGATATCACTGAGGCCTTTCTTGTAATGTGATGTGTTAACAAAGCTGGAACATTACACATGCAACATTTTGAGCATGTTTTGAGGATGTTGTTAAGATAAAAGGTTGCACAATGATCATTTATAAAACATTGGCACGATGTTCCATAATAACAGAGGAACATTATCAAAGCAACATTCGTAAAATGTTTTGAGGACATTACGAGGACTAAGATGACAAAATGTTTTTAATAAAACATTCCTGTTAAGTGATGTTTTAACAAAAGTAGAACATTTTGCCTGAAACATTTTGAGGATGTTTTGGGGATGTTGAACAGAATGTAGAGTGATCTTTTATAAATCATTGGCACAATAACAAAGGAGTCAAAACAACATTCGTTATTAGCTTGCATACAAATTATGTTTGATAAAAGGGAGTTATTTCACAAAGGTACAGTATATGTGTTACATGTGCACATTTTTAAAATACGTTGTGACTGTAGTCTAAGTGTGAGAGAGGGGGTACCTGACCCTGACAGTAATGGTTATAATGGTATTTGTAGTGGAAACCATTAAACATTTCTGTGTGTTTGTTTGTTTCAGCAGGGAATTGTTTAGGTAAGATTGCAGAACGCTCTTTAACATATAAAATACTGGCACAATGTTCATTAAAAATAAAGGAGGAACATGATCAAAACAACATTTGTAAAATGTTTTCAGGATATTATTCGAGATATCAATGAAGTTTGGGCCAAATCTGTGTTGTATTTGGCCCTGTGCCCTGCTCACTCCAAAGTCTCCACTGCAAGGGCTCTGCCCTTCGAAGGGAGTAGGGCACAGGGTTGATCACTTCATTTGGAATTTATCCCGTGAACCGTTCGGTACGAACACATGATGTACTATTTTTTATGTATTTGTATTCTTTCTGTTTACACTGTTGTATGCTCCTCTGTCAAGTTAAATAGACTCAAATAGTTATAGTAATCCAACTTACACATAAGTTCACTTTTTACAGAGTAAGAGTTAAGACCTTGGTTGAAATTCATAGTTCTGACCCGCGTATCCAGAAACTTTAAGAAGAAAGGAAAGTACAGAGGATGCTATGGATACTCCTTTTACATTACGAGAAATTAAACGTGCAATAGATAAAGCATCCAGCAAACCCAGTGAACGACAGGCCTAGTGCTCGAACGGATGACTGTAGAAAGAATGACATTTTAAATGTAAAGTAAAGGACTTTTATCCCCTTATCAGAGTGGTTTTTGGAAAGGACGGGGGACAATGGACCCTGTAGTTTGCTTGGAAACAGAAATTAAATAACTAATTAACAAAGAATCAGTAATGGCAATATGTTTAGATGTAGAAAAAGCTTACGATATGATATGGAAAGAGGGGTTATTGATTAAATAAGATAAAATTGGATTAAAAGCTTTTTATTTGAAAGGTATACTCAGGTTAAATATAAGCACTACATCAGGTACATCAGTGTCTAGTAAAGTTAGAGTAGATAATGGCACTCCACAGGGTAGTGTGATAAACCCTTTACTTTTCTATTATGATTAATGATGTGTTTTGTAAGATAAATATGATATTGGGAAATGATTGTTTGCTGATGATGCTGCTCTTTGGAAGAATGGCAAGAATGTATCATGAATTCAAGGAAAGATGCAAGAAGCAGAAAGATGGATTGAAGAATGGTCTTATTCCTGGGGTTTTACATTTACAGTTGAAAAGACAAAGATGATCGTCTTTACTTAGAAAAAGGTTAAGGATGCTAAAATATTGATGTATGGAAAGCAAATAGAACAGGTGAACACCTTTCGGTTTTTAGGGGTCATATTTGACTCTAAACTAACCTGGAATGGACATGTTAAAAAGAAGATTTTAAATATAACGAGGTGTTTAACTGGGTCTGAATGGGGTGCTAGCTATATGTTGCTTTAATCAGACGGGTGTGTAGTGTATAGATCAGCTTCGAAAACATCATTAAAAAACTTGAGGTTATTGAAAATCAAGCACTGAGGAGTTGCTGTGGGGCCATAAAGAGCTCTCCAGCTTGTGCTACTCAAGTAGAGATGGGTAAATTACCCGTAAACCCCAGATTTAAGCAGCTGACGATGAATTATTGGGCAAACCTAAAAGGACATAATGAAGGAAGACACCCTGCTGTACAGTATTTAAACCCGAGTTGGGAAAGTACGAAGGAAAAGGGAGACTGCTTTGCTTGGTCATCAAGTCAAATGGCAATATAAATGGGATTCCAAGAGACAAAGTACGGTTCCTTATCCAGTCACAACACCTTGGATGTGTCCTCCTCTAATTATAGACTTGGATGTAAGAGCTAAAGAGACTTAAAGGGAAGGAAAACTGGGCAGAAATAGGACATGACAGATTGAGATCTATATATAAACCTTGTATAGCAGTATTCACTGATGGATCAAAGGGGCCTAAGAGCGGACCTACAGGTTTCTTCCAGATTTGAAGATCATCTAACAGTGTTTTCTGTTGAAGTCTGAGCTGTCTGAATGGAATAAACTTAGCAGAGTTGTGATGTGTTCAGGTAGCTTAACACTGATGTGATGACAGTCTTTATCATCTCAGAACAGACCGCATATTGTTTCTGAAATATAAGAAACGTTGTTCAGACTGAAGTCAGATTAATGTGGATTCCAGCTCCGGGGGACTGAGGAGAACAAAGCTGCACAGAATCATGGAAATAGCATTTAGTAAAGCTGAAAGCTGGCAAAAACAATGGGATGAAGGGAATAAAGGACATCATTTATACAATATTAGACAAGACGTAGGGAAAATGAAGTTAATAGGAAGAAATACAAGAGAACGTGTCATTATTTGAAGGTTAAGATTGGGGCATAGCCTGCTGGGTTAAATAAAAGAATGCATTTATTGAAAAAACATCCATCAGGGATGTGTGATTGTGGAATGGAAGAGGAATGTGAGTAGTCAATGTTTCTAAATAAAAGATGAATTGAAGAAATATGGAGTGAAAATATTAAATCTTAAGAATTTATTTGAGAACAGATAAATAAAGTTTTGTTTAATTTGTAGAAAGAAACTTGTTTAATTAAGAGAATTCAACTATAAGTAGTAGCTATAATCGTAACTATCATAAATATATATATTTATTGAGTAATATCCATTTCTGGCCCACACTCCAGTACAGCAGGTGGCGGATATGCAGCTTAAACGTTAGATGCCGCCCGCCATTAAGAGGAAGAAGAAGAAGAAGAAGAAGAAGAAGAGATTCGGCTGAAGAAAGGTCTGTGTTTTTAAGTATTTAAACTGCTTAAACTGATAGAAACCCTTCAGTCAATTTTATAGGTTTTAATCGATGCAACATTAATCATTCGCGGTTGAATGTAACACTACAGTGCTTTATCTAACATCAGTAGTCGTTATTTTGTGTGAGTAAAAGGCCTCTGCAGCGAGTCAATGCAATCAAATGATTCAGACCTGTTTTGGTTCGCTTGCAAACTGCGAAGCGTTTCTTCTTCTTTTAGCTGTTGAGCTGTTTTACACTCCAAAGTCAAATTCAGTCAAATTCTTTTAGTATTAATATCATTCGATCTTTCTCTGAAGCCTCGGGCTTATATTTAAATTGATCAAAGTGTGAACTATTTAGTGTTTGTGATACTCCACACATCGTATACCTGTTGAAGGCTGTGTCAAGTACCTGGGGATCTCCTCACTGAAGATAGATTCTTCACCTAAAATAACAAGAGCTAGAATAACCTTGAAGTGTTGTCTTCAGCGAGCTCTGATGTCTAAAGCTCAGGGGTTGTCTCGTTGTGTTTATTCTGCTTTGTCTTTATTTGTTAGTGACTAAAGTGCTGATGATATACATAATGCTACTGGATTTTATTTGAAGGAATAAGTCCCATAAAATCAGGAACTCTGTTTAGTCTAACAGGCTTCTGAGGGTGTGGAAGAAGTTTTGGATTTCAAAGAATTAGTTGGTTAAAAATGTCTCTGTAGTAATGATTCAACTTGGTACTATATCCCCAATGCTATATTTCGTAGATTTTCTTTTAAAATGCAATTCCACCCCTTCTAAATTACAGATTTATCTCTCTAATTCTCACCAACAGGCTTTACGTGCTTGGAAACTGTGTTATTAGCACAACTTTTCAACCCACAAAGAACTTCTTTGGAATAATTCAGATATTTTAATCTGTGGAAAATCTTTATTTATTGACAAGTGGTAAGACAGAGGTATTGTTTTTGTTTTGTATTTATTTAGAAATGGTGGTATTATACTGGAGTATGAAGAATAGTCTTCCTCTGCCAGTCAGTTCTGTCATCAAAAGTTTGTCTCCAAGTTATGTGCATTGATTTAAAACATACCTTTGCTGTAATGAGAGAAAAACTATTTTGCCCAAACTTTTATGGGATGGAGTTTGTCTTCTTGATAGAGAATGTAACAGCAGATATATAAAGAGAGTGTTACATTATTCAGTTTATACATCCCTTAGATGTACATTTGTCTGGATCAATTTATTGGATAGCATTCATTGGAAGAAAGCATGAAAAATGAAAAATGTGTATTTCTAATAAAATAAGAGAGGTACATTTTAAGATTTTGCATAATGTCTATTAAACCAACTCAGTCAAACTCAGTTTTTGATCTCTCTAAATTGTGTTTTCTGCAAAGTTAACGATAAAACTTTACTTAATTTATTCTATCATTGCAATCAGGTTAAATCTCTTTGGGAGGACTTAAGTTGTTATTTATTTCTGCTGAAAGATACATTCTGTGTTTTTCTGGCATTGACCATGCTATTGATCTTGTTGTTAATTTCTTTGTGTTGCATTGTAGATTTTTATTCACAAAAACAAATTTCTCAAGATGTTACCTAGATTTGATGTCTTTCTTACTGAGATGTTACTCATTGCTAAATCTCTTAAACTCATTCATAACCATACGAATACAGCGAGAGCAACTATTACAAACCAGCTGCAAATGTTTTCATGCAAGTGTAATTTATTATAATCTACAAATGCTGAATTACCATATATAAACCACAACTAAATATTAAACGTCCGTATAATTGGTACTCTTTTATGAATTTGTAGTGCTAGTTGTGAGTGTTTTTGTCTAATCTGGTGATTTAACTATCAATCTGACAGACTCCCTTACTAGTGTGCTGACTACTGAACTAGGGAGCTGATCGAGATGCACCCAGAGATTTATTTTGCTTTCTGTTCATTATTCTCTTCATCTTAAACACACAGAAACACTCCCGCTGAAGCGACTGAGATCCTCGTGACACACTGTGGTGAAGATGGCGCTTGTTAAAGAGGAGAGTGAAGACTTCAGGATTGAAGAAGTGTTCAGTCTGAAAGACACTGAGGAACAAGCAGGTTGGTTTCATTCTCAAAGCTCAACTCACTCATTTGATCCAGCTCTACGGACATGAATGATATTTCTGAAGAATGTGATACGAGTGTCGTAATTTAAGTGGTTTTATTTGACATGGAGCCTCATGTGGACAGACATGTTGAGATCACATGACCAGACAAATACTAAGTGCACTTGAGAAGATCCCACTTCAGTGTTGGACATTTGTTATTTTGACGTCACCCAACAAATCAGAATAAATAACAGAAATCCAGAGTTCTGGCATGAAACTCTAGATGGCGCAGTCCGATAGGTCTAACTCAATCTGACCTGATGACATCATTATCACATGGCACAGCTGATTGGTTCTCTCCTGTATCGGTAGCCAATGAGCTCGCTGCTCAACATTCAAATACTTGACTGGTGTGTTATGTGCAGCAGCAGTATTTCTTACATGCTCACAACAGCATGTTGTGGATGTATTGGCAGTAGCAAGTCTCAGTACTTGCTCTGCCGCAGCAGCAGCGTAGCCGATCTATTCCGCCAAGACCAAATACATTAACATTGTCATGTACATTACCATGCCAATCCCTCGGAGAGCTGTCATGACAGAAATAGCAGAAGTAGCCTAAACAAAACAATTATTTTATGTAAAATTAAACCTAGGGATGCATGTATCGGCTGCCGATATTTATTGGCCGATTTTTCCTCAATTTACATTATAGTTTATTAATTAACTGCGTGAAGGCACTGAGCTGTATGATGTCTGTTGCATAATCCTAGTGCTGCTGTCTGCACTTTAAAGGGGTCATATGATGCGATTTCAATTTTTCCTTTCTTTTTGGAGTGTTACAAGCTCTTGGTGCATAAAGAAGATCTGTAAAGTTGCAAACACTAAAGTCCGCTTCACTCTAGCCCGGCCTCAGCTCACTCTAGCCCGGCCTCAGCTCACTCTAGCCCGGCCTCAGCGCACTCAGAGCTACATGACAACTTATAAAATTCACAAAATAAAGGACACACATACTGTATATATTCTAGTGTATGTGGGTGTGTAAATGTATTAATTGTGGGCTTATGTTGGTATATTTGTCTCCATGATAACTTTTCAAAGATATTTATCAGACGTTTGTACACACTATTCCAGACCTGCCAACCTGTACGCATTTTGCGTAGCGGATACGCATTTTGACCTCAAAGTACGCTGGTACGATTTGTCACTCTAAACTACACAAAAAAAGAACAAAAAAGAACATTATAACATTCTTTTACTGCACAACATCAGACAATTATTTTAAATAATTTCCCTCTTGATCTGATGTGGCTTCTTATAACAGAATGACGCAGAAATAAATTCTACACTGGAATAATGGCAATTAGCAGTGGATTATAAATATAACGTTACTTGATTATTAAAATACTCGAGGTGTTTTTAAGAACACAGATAAACATTGTACAGTGTTTATTATCTTAATGTTCTTTTTGAATGTCATCATTCAAAGCGTTTCTGTCTTCTTTCATTCAGTTACAGTGATAGCTGGCCGTTTTTGTCCATATTAGGGATTTCCTGGAGCGTCCTGAGATCTATTTCTTCTGTAATGTATATGTGGATTTTCTGCGCGAGGGCGCCCTCAGGCGTCCAGTGTGAATGAAACACACATTACATGTGTTCATAGCACTAAATAATGGCCAATCCATAAAAATAATACTACTTTTTTTAAATAGCATTTAAAAATAGCAAAAAAGAACTAAACCAAAAACTGTGGTAAAAAAACGGAGGTATTTATTGAACCGTGGGCTAACTGTATTGTTGCATCCCTACTTTTTACTCTAAAACACTGTATAACAGGAATATCCTATACAAATATTTAAAATTAAATCTATAATATATATAAAAAATATAGCAGGTCTGCTATTCAGATTATACACTTTTTAACATATATTTTGAAGACATGTGCTGCCTTATTCCACAGTTTATTTGAAATTCATGGATCACCATTTTTTGAATACACAAAATAATGATCTTTAAAAAAGCATAATATGACCCCTTTAAGACTCTCTCCGATAAATCCAAGCATCGCAGAGTTATGCAAATCATATTATGCACACCCATCTCATTAAACGGTGAGTAATATATAAAAAAATATTCGATAGGTTGCATACAAATAATGTGTTTGATAAAAGGGAGTTATTTTACAAAGGTATGTTACATGTGCACATTTTTAAAATACTTTGTGACTAGTGTGTGAGAGGGGGTACGCAGAAGGACGTTAAATGTATTTATATTTTCGTAAATTCAAGGCATTAATGTTTGCCTACAAAACCACCACTAGCTCTGCACCCATTTACCTAAATTCATTACTTCAGAGTTATGTGCCTCTAGAAGCTTCACCCTCTAACTCTAGCACTTTCTATTCTATTTTAATTCTACTTTATCTATTTATCATCATCTTCTTTTAAAAAAAAAAAACAAAACAAAAAAACTAGCAGCTTTCTATTTTTTCTACTCCATCTACTTTTTTTTCCTTTGTGTGTGTGTATGTGTGTGTATTTTATTTATATATATATATATATATATATATA
>NW_015555786.1:50112-54156 GCF_001515605.1 Sinocyclocheilus anshuiensis | reverse complement strand
CCTCTGTTCATCAATTTGCACTGGCTACCAGTAGCTGCTCGCATTAAATTCAAGGCATTAATGTTTGTCTACAAAACCACCACTAGCTCTGCACCCATTTACCTAAATTCATTACTTCAGAGTTATGTGCCTCTAGAAGCTTCACCCTCTAACTCTAGCACTTTCTATTCTATTTTAATTCTACTTTATCTATTTATCATCATCTTCTTTTAAAAAAAAAAAACAAAACAAAAAAACTAGCAGCTTTCTATTTTTTCTACTCCATCTACTTTTTTTTCCTTTGTGTGTGTGTATGTGTGTGTATTTTATTTATATATATATATATATATATAATGTTTGCCTACAAAACCACCACTGGCTCTGCACCCCTTTACCTAAATTCATTACTTCAGACTTATGTGCCTCTAGAAGCTTGCGTTCTGCAAGTGAATGTCGCTTTATTGTGCCATCCCATAAAGCACAAAATCACTTTTATGGACTTTTACATTAACTGTTCCCTCCTGGTGGAATGACCTAACCAAATCAATCCCAGCAGCTGAGTCCTTAGCCATCTTCAAGAATCGGCTAAACACACCTCTTCCATCTTTATTTGACCCTCTAATTCTAGCACTCTCTATTCTAATCTAATTCTATTCTTAAAAAAGCAAAACACTTGTCCCCTTTAGACTTGCACTCTATTCATTTGCTGCTTGTTTTCTTAAAAAAAAAAAAAAAACTAACTAACATTTTCTTTCTAATCTTTTTGTATTCTATCTGTTTTCTTTTCATTTATTATACAATTAACAAAAGCAAAAAAGACCTCTAACACTAGCTTGCTCTATTCTTTTTCTATTCTATCTGTTTTCTTTTTATTTATTATATTATTTAAAAAACCTGCGTTAAGCTAACTGAGACTTGTTATAGCACTTGTATATCATTGCTCTTTTGTTGATTTTGATTGCTTCCATTATCCTCATTTGTAAGTCGCTTTGGATAAAAGCATCTGCTAAATGACTAAACGTAAATGCTGTTTGAGAACCACTGCCATTGGGAAACAAAATTTTAAGAGAATTAAAAAATACAAAACATCTGTCAAAGCACTTAGTGATAAAGGGCCCTATCATACACCCGGTGCAAGGCGCGGCGCAAGTGTTTTTGCTTGTTTCAGCCCGACGCAGTTGTCATTTTCCCGTCCTGCACCACGTTGTTTAAATAGCAAATGCATCTGCACCCATTTGTGCGCTCATGGGCGTGCTGGTCTAAAAAAGAGGTGTGTTCAGGCGCATTGTTGGCGCGTTGCTATTTTGAGGAACTGAAAATAGGCTGCGCCATAGACCAACTCAAGCCTGGCCTAAAGTGTGCCGCAATATTTTTTCTTTGTTATTTAAAGAGCGCGTTAGTAATATGCACCTATAGGTGGGTGCACAATGCGCATACATTTTGCTTATTACACGCACAGGGGCGCGCAGCAGCACACAAACATTTTTAAAAATTAAAAATTACATTCTGCCATGGCGCGAGCGCAACTGGCTCTTAAAGGTGATGGGAGATGAGACTCTGATTGGTTTATTGCGCGTTACGCCCAAAAAATACCCATTACTCATTAAGAGAATAGGGACAGCCCGTTTAGACCATTTGTTGATTTTATTTAGTTAATGCAGCAATTATATACTACAGTTTCAAGTTGTGAGTAAATATAAAACGTAAAAATATAAAACATGAATATCATCGGCATAACAGTAACAACTAAGCATAATGTTTCTCAGTGGAAACATGTACAGGCAGAAAAGCAGAGGACCTAATACAATGCACGGTAAGATGCACCTTTGTTTACTCAAAAAGTGGTAACGGCCTGATAGAAATCATGCTGATGCTTGTCCACAAATGCCAACATAAATCTCAAGCTCTCCAAGGGAATGTTGTGGTCTAATAGCAAAACAAGAGAGATGTAACCGTAATAAGCCCAGTTTCTGTGCTAAGACAGGGCTTAAATCATAAATGAAATACAGTTTCTCTGTCAAACTGAAGATAGCTGAGAGGACACCATTTTTCTAATATTTTAGAAATGAATAGCACATTTAGGATTGGTCTATGATTAACGAGTTATCCTGGGTCAAGTTATAAGGGGTTTGCTAACTAGCTTAGGAGTGTCCTAAAGAAAGCGCCAAGTTAAAAATATTGAGAGGTTCTGAGATTATATGTGACCCTGGAGCACAAAACCAGTCTCTTAAGTGTCAATTTTTGAGATTTATGAATAAATAAGCTTTCCATTGATGTATGGTTTGTTAGGATAGGACAATATTTGGCCGAAATACAACTATTTGAAAATCTGGAATCTGAGGGTGCAAAAAAAATCAAAATATTGAGAAAATCATCTTTAAAGTTGTCCAAATAAAGTCCTTAGCGATGCATATTACTAATCAAAACTGAAAATTTGGATGTATTTACGGTAGGAAATTTACAGAATATCTTCATGGAACATGATCTTTACTTAATATCCTAATGATTTTTGGCATAAAAAAAATCTATAATTTTGACCCATTCAATGTATTGTTGGCTATTGCTACATATATACATGTGCTACTTATGACTGCTTTTGTGCTCCAGGGTCACATATGCAACACCTCTTTCAGTAGCTTAGTGCTTATAAGATCTAGTATGCATGTTGTTGGTTTTGATGCCTAAGGGTCGGGACACACCAAGCCGACGGTCGGCCGACGGCCAACATCAGGTCATCGGCGAGTGTTTTTCGGGCTAGTTTGTTTGGTGTGTTCCACACGCTGGCTCTTGTCGGTGTGTTGAATCGGCGTCGGGGCAATCTGCGCGAATGAGAACTCTGATTGGATGTTCAGTTTAGTGAACGAGAATTAAAGCGAAAGTGATGAAAACAAGCACATAAATGAAGGCGACACAGACAGAAGGCCGTTTTAATGTTACGTGATCCTACCCAAGCACTCCAATATGCGAATATTTTCATAACAACATGAGCCACTTAAAATGAAGAAAGTTATCAACATAACTGATATTCAAAATGGTAAGCAAGCACTGCTTTGTATACGTTTCATATATCTGCTTATGTCTTTCTCCTTTTGAATGACGAGTATATACTATTGATAGCTGCTGATATAGATAGCTAATTCCTGTCACGCAGGCGCAGAATGCACGTGTTACACCGGTTTCACACTGGATGCGCAAGCAGAGTGGGAGCAGCACCCGCCGTCACGTTTTTCAGGTGTTCTCTGACAACCGTCCGTCATGTGCCAGGGCTTCAGACTGAGACTAAAACGGTCGCATTTGCGACCAAAACTATTAATTTGCGAATGAAGTTTTTGCTGAGGTTGCCACTGGCGACTATGTATATTTACATGTTATGACTTAAAAATTTGCATGTAATGCCTTTTGTCCTGATTGTTTTGCGATCGCATCATTTCCTATGTTCACGTATTAAACTGAGACGATGCGCATCAAAGTTTTAGTGGAAAAATGTTTCAAACAGTCCTCATCTCTGCAGCACAGCAGTGCTGACACACACCTGATAAACACAGCTCAGTTGTTCAGCGCGAGAGAGATCGACATGACGGAGACGTGCGAGTGAAAGTGCACAAAAGCAGAGTCTATTTCGTGCACAACTTGAACAAACTACAACAGGTAAACCTGTCAGCTGTGTGGATATTGGCAATATCGTTAACAATTCTCGTTTCAAGTCAAGTCAAGTCTGCTTTATTGTCAATTCTTCCACATGTACAGCACATACACACAGAGAATTGAAATTGCGTTACTCTCAGACCCTTGGTGCATACAGATAACACTAACAGTAGAACATAAATACAGATAGATAGAGATTAAGTATAAAATACAACTATACAAATATACAAATAAGGTCAAATGTAAAAAAATATATATAAAAAATATATATATAAAGCAGCACACGGCACATGGCAGATAGAGTGCAAACCAGTGAAGTAAACAGCAGTGCAGATATAATGATTTGTAGTGCAAAAAGAGCTTATTTACACTGATTAAAGTGACTGTGTGTGTGTATTTGGGAGGGGGGAGTGGGAGAGT
>NW_015555786.1:45225-49951 GCF_001515605.1 Sinocyclocheilus anshuiensis | reverse complement strand
GAAGTAGAGACGCTGCTGTGCTTTCTTGGCCAGTGCTGTGGTGTTGTCAGCCCAGGAGAGATCATCTGTGATGTGCACACCCAGGAACTTGGTGCTGCTCACCCTCTCCACAATGGACACCGAATCATTATAATCATTATATATGGCTTCTTCTTATCAAGATCTTAGTCTATATGCTGTGTTCTGTTAATGCGTGAACTTCATATTATTTGAAGCACACTTGCCGTCCATTAAGAGCAAAAAGATTTGTTACTTTTAAATAAACAAAGTATTAGCTTTAAAATTATGCCAAATTCATAACAAAATTCAAACAATAAATACAGTTTTGTTTTTAGCACTCTTTAATGCGGCAGGCGCGATCGCTTTAGCGCCTCAGTTCAAGCGGCAAGTGAACCCATGTAATCTTTCTCTTTACTACTATAGTACATAATGAACATGAATTAAAATCAAAACGTAGCCTATTTTATAAGAGAGCCTACAGTACAACTTACTGAAATGTCTCATGTAAAAACTCATTCAGTGTTTCAAACTGCCGAAAACGTGTAAAGCTTGTAAACATTGCAATGTAATACATTTACCTTAGAATAACCATTCGGTGTCCATAAGCTCATCAGTCAGCTAGAAAAATAACTATAAAGAAGAGCATTTTGCTATATTTATGCGCTATTGGATGTTAATATTTTTACTTAACCTGTTATCTACGTGATTCAACTCCTACAAAATTGCATTTTACTAATGATGTAAAACAGACTGAATGTGTGAAAGACATATGACAACACTTATAGGATGCACTGAGGAGCCCAAACTACACTCAGTGGCCAAGTGATGCTTATGGTCCATGATATTTGTACAGATTCAGTGTCATGAACAATTATTTGTGACTGTATATTTCAAGATGGAAAAGACGTTTAGTTCCCACTTTAAGTGAACCTTAGTTCCCAGCTCATCTACAAGATCGATTAAAATGCTGATAAATCCAAGAAAAGATGAGACATAAATACATGAAAGTATGACTGAAATGTAAAAAATAAATAAATAAAACACGTTTATTCTGTGGCACCTAAAAAAAATAATTTGGCGCCTAAAATGTTTTCTTATAGGAGCCAATGGCTCCTTACTCTATTTTTTTTGTTTGGAGCCCTGTGTGCTTTGATTTATGATATGGGCAGCATACGCTGCTGTGATCATGGCTGCACTGGGGCTCAAATTTAGCCCTGGACAAATCTAGCCCATGAGTTCACCCGTGAATGTTTTTGCTGGGGTTAAAATGGAGTATAAATAAAATTAATAAATAAAAGTAACATGCAGAAATTATGAAAATCTATGAAAGTGAATTATATTTCCCAATATTTTATGTAAGTATAATACAAAACAATACAAAAATATTGCAAAATTCTGAGTCAAATGTGAGTGGATCAAGCGACTTTAGTTTATTAATTGGGTAACACTGTTTCGTCACACATTCGGCGTATTTGCCTTTTGCAGTAACCGATGTGCCACATTTTAAATACAGCACCCTGGGGGAGATCTCCCTTGTCTGATCGACCCACTACTCGACTGGCCCACCCGGAAAGTCCCGGTGCTCCCTATGGCCAGTACATGCCTGGCTGTGATGCTGCCGTGTTCCCCTTTGTCCCACACACACGCATGGCAGTCTGTTGCGAGCTCCAAGTAAACTCTGCAGTTTTTCATATGTTTTACTTGTTATTTTGTTGTTCTACGTGTTGGATGTTGTTAGTATAACTGCCTATGATAGACACACACTTTTAAACATTGGTTCCTTCATCTTGCAACGTAAACCAGACTTTGGATTCTTGAATGCCGGCGCTTTGTTTACAGACACCGCATCGGAGCCCTTTGTCTGGGCCGCATGGTCGGGACCAAGGAAACGCCGCCGGAAAAGGGAGAGAGAGCCGGCATCCTTGTCAGACTCAGACGTCGTCCCCTCCGACCTCCTCTCCCAACCATTTTGCTGGCTAACATTCAGTCACCAGACAACAAACTCTGTGAACTGCGGACACGCATCTCATACCAACGAGAAACAAAGAACTGCTGCATTATTTGCCTCACAGAAACCTGGATGTCTGCAGTGGTTCCAGACTCAGCCATCGAGATTACGGGGTTCTCCGTGCACCGCTGGGACAGAACGAAAGAGCTCACAGGGAAAAGCAGAGGTGGGGGCGTTTCTTTCTTTATTAACAACTCGTGGTGTGATGAAAGGAACCTACACTCTATTAAATCCTCCTTCTCCCCTGATCTGGAATTTCATATGCTTCTGTGTCGACCATTCTGAATACCGAGGGAATTTACAGAGATCATAATCAAAGCAGTTTCCATTCCTGCCACAAGCCAACAAAGACCAGGCACTCAAGGAACTGTATGGGAATATAAGTGAGCAGGAAACCGCATACCCAGATGCGGCGTTTATTGTTGCGGGCGGACTTTAACAAAGCCAACTTCAGAACAATAGCGCCAAAATATTTTCAACAAATCACCATCAACGCGTGTAGGGGTGGGAGAAAAAATCGATACTCCGATACATCGCGATTCTCTCTTCAACGATTCTGAATCGATTCTGAGCATGGTTTTTCCCCGCATATGGCACGTGTGCGCTAGAGACGGGCTTCATTGCACAGAATATGCGCTGTGAGACACGTGCGCATTGCTTGACAGTGTGTGCTTCCACCCGCCGTTATTTCAGTGTTTTACTTTAGATATGTTTTCATTTATGCTGTTTGGAATGCAGTAAGATGCACGAAACTCAAGTACTGACAGACTTTCATGTGTGCTTTGTGTTTGATGTCCTGAAGCTTGATCGCGACTGCGGTTAGAGGTGCCATAGAATGCACTGATACAAAATTTTAAATTGTTCTCTGATGTCCCCAGAGTGTGTATGTGAAATTTTATCTCAAAATACCCCACAGATAATTTTTTTAATAGCTTGTTGAAATTTGCCACTTTTAGGGTATGAGCCAAAATGCGCTGTTTTTTGTGTTTGTCCCCTTTAAATGAAAATGAGCTGGTGCTCCCGCCTCCCTTTTCAGAAGAGTGCGGAGCTTCAAGAGCTCATGCTCGCGGGCACATACTGGTGTTATGGTTAACTGGTGGTAACCGGGTTACTGACCTCACATTGCTTCCAAATGCAATTTTTAACTACCACATTCCTATTTACGATCATTCTGGTAGCATGTGAAGGCAGCATTAGTGAAAACAGGCAGAGACAATGGTAGCTTTAGCAACATTAGCGTTACAGAGAGCCAAGAAGCTTTTTTGGAAAACAAAATATGAGGCGTGATGCTTGCTTTGTCTGGAGCTGACATTTGCGCACGAAGTGTTGGTATCGATCCCTCTTTCAGAATCAACCTCTGCACAACTCCAGCGCTGAACTGACCCTCGTTTGTGAGGCAGTCCGGCGTAAAATGTTAGCACAAACGTATAGGACTTTTCCATTTTTTTCCCGGGACATTTCCACCGGGTCCTCAGCGGTCTATGGGAGACTCCTATGTTTGTTGGTGCATACCAACACACGACACTTTTAATGGTTCTTTGGCACTGACATTGTACCTCCAGCAGCTACAGCAAGAAAACAGTAATGGCGGACCGCTGCTTCTCACTCAGGGCTGTGTATATGCTAATAGGGCAGAGAGCATCACAAATGGGCAGGACTTCCCCTGAGTATGACGTCATAGTCTCTCCACACTAGCAGTTCCAGATTTCTCACTACTGTTTATGATTTATTGGGATTATAAAACAATGAGTGGGTGGATTTTTACCATTATAGGCTGGTTGTTTTTACACACTGCGGCCACACAACTGTGTTCAAACACCTTATAAAAGTGATTTTTGCATTCTATGGCACCTTTAAAATGCACATCTCCAAATACTTTTATACGAAATTGATATAAACACAGTCAGTTATGTTTTCAAAACAGGACAAAACATCTGATAATGCTGAGGGAAAAAAGAAAAACCCATAACTATGATTGTCTGTAAACTTTCGGATAGCCTACTTGAACATTTATTTTTAAAATAAGTAATTATTTTAAAAAGTAGCCTGCTTATGTAATTTAATTACATTTTTTTTTAAAGTAAAATTTGCACAAAATAAATTTGATATAAAATGTATATTAAAATGTGCAGTAATATTGAAAATTGAGAATGTGACGCATCGTGATATTGAGTTGAATCGAATCGTTGACATGATAATCGTAATTGAATTGAATCGTGAAACCAGTGAAGATTCACACCCTTATTTTTAAGATGGAGGAGATTCCAACTATAAACAAAAAGCATAGAAACCGCAATTTTGGTTAAAACGTATAGTTGTAAAGATGTATTTGCACAGCAGAAGAATTAATTAGGAAAAATGTAGATCAAGAATCGTTTTGGAATCGGCTCGTGACTCCCAGAATCGGGATCGGATCGGATTGGGAAGTGCCTAAAGATTCCCACCCCTACACGCAGGGCCGGACTGGGACACAATTGGCGCTTTTCCACTGCATGGTACGGCACGGTACGGCTCAGTACAGTTCACTTTTGGGGGGTTTTCCACTGGGTACAGTACCTAGTACCTGGTACTTTTTTTAGTACCACCTCGGTTGGGGTTCCAAGTGAACCGTACCGTTACCAAAACGTGACGTGTAAACTCTGCTGATCACGTATTGGCCGGAGAGAATCGTCACTACCTGCGTCACTGAACTTGCGACACAAACACAAAAGAACCGCT
>NW_015555786.1:32160-44453 GCF_001515605.1 Sinocyclocheilus anshuiensis | reverse complement strand
TTGCGACACAAACACAACAGAACCGCTAGATTTAAATCAGCACAGCCAGCGAGGGATCGAACGCAACTGTTTTGAACGAGCGCACCTTTTTTTAACAACCAAAAAGTGTCTGTTCCCCCTGTTGAGGAAGTACAGACGTTCCTCTCGTTGATAGCAGAGGAGCGGATCCAGCGAGAGCTTGATGGGGCGACGTGGAATGAAAAAGTTTTTTAGGAGTCGCAGCAGTAGAGGCGGCGCAACTATAACGACATGTGAATAATCCCGCCCACGCTAAAGCGATACTAAACTGCAGTGGAAACGCAAACCGAGCCGAACCGAGCCGAACCGATCCGTGCCGTGCCGAGCCGAGTCGTACCACGCAGTGGAAAAGCGCCAAATTTCAGGCCGGGAAATCTCACACTCATCCAGGCCACACAGAAAAAAGAGGCCAAAATGGTACCTTTTGGGGTACAACAGCTTGTTACTGGAGCAGTACCCTTAAAAGAACATCTTCGTACCTTTTTTGTACCCTAAGAGGTACATATTAGTACCTTATAGTAATTCGTACACATAAGGTATACTATGATTTACCTATTAGGGGTAAAAGGCGAAAAGACGTCCTTTCCTTTTTAAGGGTACTGCTCCAGTGACATGCTGTTGTACCCCAAAAGGTACCATTTTGGCCTCTTTTTTCTGTTTATAGCCTATTGACCCACTACAAATTCTGAAACCACAGATAACCCTATTATTTAAATAGCCATCACATAAAAAGGTCTAAATCCTTGGTCTGGGGCCTTGAAAAATAACTAAAGGTTGTCTCTTGAACTGCACCTGCACTTCCCTTTTTTGCTTTTCTTCATTTCCCCCAATATCTCTGTCTCTCCCTTTTTTTTTATTGTACCTGTCACTTCTTGGCCAGCAGGTCTACTGTTATGAACAGAACTGTGTCCACCTTGTTGCAAAACGACCACCTCATTGCAGTTTATCACAGAATGTTATTTATCTTAAAATGACTTAAATACCCGAGATTTGACAAACCTATATTTCATACAAATATATAAAAAAAAAAATTCTAAAGTGCCTAAAAGTCCAAATCAGTACAATATATTTTTTGAAAAATCCTAATACTGAACACACTATTGCATTATTAGGCTGTGATATGTTTGTGTTGCTGTCTGCTCAAGCTCCCTCCCTTCCTATACAATAAATCCATGAGAATATCGGTCTGCTAAATTTATTAATGTAACTTTCCAATCGATAATGATCCTTTAGAACAGTATTCTGAATGATGTTAAAGTGTGTTTTTTGAACATTAAAGCATGTCAACATATTCTGTTACACCAAATACACCAAATAATGATCTTTAAAAAAAGCATCATATGACCCCTTTAAAAACAGGGTGCCCCTGATAGCCTAACAACCAGGTGCTATCAGTTTAATATTCAACTAGGTTAATAAAGACAAAACTCTTTAGCGTATTTACAAATGAAACTGACGTGCACCTGAAGCCCTGAACAGGCATTTTTGCTACATTTCACTGCTTCTTCTGGCCGCTTCCTCTCCTTCATCTAGTACCGCGCATCGACTCTGTTCGAAACCATCGTTTGAAACGCGGAACAGATGTGAGTCGATTCGTATAGCGCAGCGCTGCCAGTGAAGACCTAACCGATTTATGATTTATTATCTATTTATTATCGTATGACAAAATCGGAAATGATCAGTTTGGTACACTGAGAAGGCAAAAATATCAAATATTATTAATAATAATAATAATAATAATAATAATAACTTAAATAAAAAAACAGGGCAGCGGGCCAAATCAGACGCCAGGCCACCGGGAATTCACCCGGTGCTCCCGATGGCCAGTCCGGGCCTGCCTACACGCGTGGTGATCGTGCACTGGACCACTGCTACTCTCCTTTCCGGGACGCCTACAAATCCCTCCCCCGCCCACCTTTCGGCAAATCGGATCACTCTTCCATTCTGCTCCTGCCTGCTTATAAGCAGAAACTGAAACGGGAACCACCCGCCCTCACTGTTTTGATCACATGGATTGGGACATGTTCCGGGCAGTGTCTGATTAGGACATAGAGGCATACTCGGATACTGTAACGTGTTTCATCAGGAAGTGCGTAGAAGACGTAATGCCATTGTAACAACGTTTGTAGATCGGGAAGAAGGAGGCGGGAACCGGCGAACATTTAAACAAACTTTAATAAACTAAACAAACACAAAATGAAAGTAAAGCGGCAGCCCCTCGCGGTAGCATTTACTCCACCGGCCTCGCTCCATTCCCACGGCTCTCGGCCCCGCCCCTCTCGTCACAGCCGTCAAAAACAATCCGCATCTACCCCAACCAAAAACCGTGGATTAATAGCGATGTTCGAGCAGCTTTGTCAGCGTGGACATCTGCTTTTAAATCCGGAAACGCTGACGATCGCAAACAAGCCAGTTACGATCTCAGGAAATCCATCAAAGCCGCAAAAAGACAATATAAAAACAAAGTTGAAGAACAATTCAACACCAACAACGCAAGAAGCATGTGGCAGGGCATCAGTAACATCACAGATTTTAGGGACTAAACCAGCTACTGTGAACATTGCCACCTCTCTACCGGATGAGCTTAATAATTTTTATGCTCGTTTCACCGCCCACACAGAGAGTGCTCGCACGGCTGCTGCAGAAGATGTGAGTGCACTCTCCGTCTCTGTCCTGGATGTAACCCGATCCTTCCGACGGGTGAGTATCCGCAAGGCTGCGGGTCCTGATGGCATCCCAGGCCGTGTGCTCCGAGCATGCGCATTCCAACTAGCCGGGGTTTTCACAGACATTTTCAACCTTTCCCTCTCTCTGTCTGTGGTTCCCTCGTGCTTCAAAAAAATCCACCATTGTGCCCATACCAAAAAAATAAAATAAAATCACATGCTTGAATGACTGGAGGCCCGTTGCTCTGACACCCATCTTCAGCAAGTGTTTTGAGAGACTCATCAGAGACTACATCTGCTCTATGCTGCCTGCTTCACTGGATCCACTACAATTTGCATATTATAGCAATCGTTCCACAGACGATGCAGTTGCTTTCAACCTACACACATCTCTCTCCCACCTGGAAAATAAGAACACCTATGTGAGAATGCTGTTTGTGTACTACAGCTCAGCATTTAATACCATAGTGCCTGCCACACTTGTTGCGAAGCTCCAGACTCTGGGACTAAACAGATCTCTGTGCAGCTGGTTCCTGGACTTCCTGGCAGGCTGAAGTCAGGTGGTGAGAATGGGCAACAATACTTCATCCCTGCTGACCCTCAACTCTGGCGCTCCTCAGGGCTGTGTCCTCAGCCCACTCCTGTACTCCCTGTACACACATGACTGTGCAGCCACACACAGCTCCAACGTAATCGTCAAATTCGCTGACGACACAACGGTGATAGGCCTGATCGCCGACAACGATGAGACAGCCTTCAGAGAGGAGGTGAGCACCCTGACTAAATGGTGTCAGGAGAACCACCTCTCTCAACATCGACAAGACCAAGGAGCTGATGGTGGATTTCAGGAGACAGAGCAGAGAACACACCCATCACCGTTGACAAGACACCTGTGGAGCAGGTAAACCGCTTTAAGCTCCTCGGCGTTCACATCAATGAGGATCTCACATGGTCCGCTCACACAGATGCAGTGCTGAAGAAGGCACATCAACGCCTCTTCTTCCTCAGACTGCTGAGGAAGTTTGGCATGAGCCCCAGCATCCTCAGAACATTCTACACCTGCACTGAGGAGAGCATCCTGACTGGCTGCATCACTGCCTGGTTTAGAAACAACACGGCTGGCAACCGCAAAGCTCTGCAAAGGGTCGTGCGAACTGCCTAACCCTTCAGGACATCTACACCAGGCGGTGTATAAGGAAAGCCCGGAGGATCATCAGTGACTCCAGCCACCCGTCCCACAGACTCCTCTCTCTGCTGTCCTCAGGAAGACGTCTCCGCAGCATCCGATCCCGCACTAGCCGACTGAAGGATAGCTTTTTCCCTCAGGCTATCAGACTAATGAACAGTCAGAACTAATACACCCTACAGCACCCTACAGCATACTCCCACAATACGGTATGCCACACACTGCACTTTAACTCCAACACAGTTCAGTACTGGACTATACGTACACACTGCACTTAATACAATAATCTATCTGCTACCACTGGATACCATCCAGTGCACATCCATGACATTTTGCTTATCCAGTTCATGTATAATCTGCTGCACCTTCGCATATTTTTGTGAGTATATTTGTGTACATAATGCAGAATATGTACATTCTGTGTATAATGTGTATTGCTAACTGTAAGAATGTCTAATAGTACACTTTGTACTGAGTATATGTATGTGTATATTGAACATTGTCATCTATATAAGTCTGTAAGTATGTCTATATGTAAATTATTTCTGCACTGTCTGGAGCACGCTCCCAAGAATTTCACTCACCAAGGCACATGTGCTGTGGTGATGTGACAATAAAAGTGATTTGATTAGATTTTTTAAAAGTAATCTTAACGTCAAGATATACATATACATATAAACCATATAGTTTTAATCATTTAAACGAGCCTTTGAAATTAAGTCTATTTTTTTCACAGCACTAAATGTCATGTGGTGTTTGTGAAGTACAGCTCACTTATTTGATTTTATGGTGGAATTTGTTAATTTTCGTGTTTATTTCTATGCACTGTGGCTTTATTCCAGCGTAAGTGGCGCAGCAAAAATAGACTTGGCGCCAAAACGATCGCGACACTGCCACTTCTGCTCTGCTCCTGCTACGTGCCGCCTCTGTGTGCGGTGTGAATACTCTGATCTGTTAACATGGGCGCCGAAAAAAATATGTGCTGCTTACGCGTGCGGTGTGAAACCGACGTCAGTTTGCAGTCAGTTGTAGTCTGAGCGGTGTGTTCAAGCGCAGCTTTTTGGTCCAGACCCTGTCGAGATGAGGCAACAACAGCATCAGCTTTTGTCGCTGCTAGTTCTTTGAAGTCGGCTTGGTGTGTCCCGCCTTAAATGCTTTTATGTTGGTTTTCACATCTTTTGCTTTGTGGCTTTAAACTGCGGTTAACTTGTTTTTGTCTTTTTTTGTCCCGGCCTTAAATGCTTTCATGTTGGTTTTCACATCTTTTGCTTTGTGGCTTTAAACTGTGGTTAACTTGTATTTATCTTTTTTTGCTTTAGACCTGCTGGTGCTGAAAGAGGAGAATCAAGATCCGAATGAAATGGAACAGACAGATCAGTATGAGAAACACCATGATGTCATAACTGGTGAAAAGGCCACACAGACTAAAACGACTTCCAAACGAAAAAGAGCTCAGAAAACCAAATCTAACAGCCATTTCACCTGCCGTCATTGTGGGAGGAGTTTCGGTGAAAAACAAAAACTTCAAATGCACGTGAAAGTTCACAATGGAGAGAGGCCATTCCCCTGCCAAGAGTGTGGAAAGAGCTTCACTCAACAAGGAGCCCTTAAAAGTCACATGAGAACTCACTCAGGAGAGAGGCCATTCACCTGCCAGCAGTGTGGAAATGGTTTCACTCAAAAAGCACACCTTAAAAGTCACATGAGAACTCACTCAGGAGAGAGGCCATTCACCTGCCAGCAGTGTGGAAATGGTTTCACTCAAAAAGCACACCTTAAAAGTCACATGAGAACTCACTCAGGAGAGAGGCCATTCACCTGCCAGCAGTGTGGAAACAGTTTTACTCAACAAGGAGCCCTTAATAATCACATGAGAGCTCACTCTGGAGAGAGGCCATTCCCCTGCCAACAGTGTGGAAAGAGTTTTACTCAACAAGGAGCCCTTAATAATCACATGAAAACTCACTCAGGAGAGAAGCCTTACACCTGCCAGCAGTGTGGGAAGAGTTTCACTCAAAAAGCAAACCTTCAAAGTCACATGAGAACTCACTCAGGAGAGAAGCCTTACGCTTGCCGTCAGTGTGGAAAGAGTTTCACACATTTATACTCCCTTCATTTCCACATGAGTATTCACACTGGAGAGAAGCCTTACACATGCGAACAGTGTGGAAAGAGTTTCCCTGCAAAACAAAGCCTTAAAGGACACATGAGAGTTCACACCGGAGAGAAGCCTTACTCTTGCGAGTATTGTGGGAAGAGTTTCACACATATATACACCCGTAATTACCACATGAGAATTCACACTGGAAAGCAGCTGTTCACATGTGATCGTTGTGGAAAGAACCTTGCAACAGAATTTAGCCTTAAGTGTCACAAGATTAGGCACACTGGAAAGAAACCCTTCAAATGTGATCAGTGTGGAAGGGGTTTTGTACGTAAGATAAGCCTTAATTACCACATGAAGACTCATTCAGCAGTGAAATGCTGTAAATGTGCTCAGTGTGGAAAGAGTTTCAGTCATAAAGCTAGCCTCAGTGCTCACATTAATAAACACAGGAAGCCTGTGGGAAGAGCATCCCACAAATAGAAAATCTTAATATTCACATGAAATATGTGTGGAATTATGTGAAGAAACCCACATGAGATTTCACTCTATTCTATTTTATACTCTAACTATTTCATATGCCATCATTGTGCAAAGTGTTTCACAGTCAAAGGAAACCTGAAGACTCATATAGGAGTACACGCTGGAGAGAGGCCTTTCAAGATCATTCTGGAAATAAAGTGTGACTGTGACGAGGTTTACCATTTCAAAAATCGGCAACATATTCATTCTGGAGGAAGCCATGAAGCACCTTCATAGCCATGTCTTTTATTTGTATTCTTCACTTTTTAATACTTGTCTTGAGGCTTTTTTATATATATATATATATATATATATATGTATGATCTCCTGTATCCACACCTAATGTTCCAGATATTACAGTAGACGCACTCTAATTTCGATTGTATGGAGACATTGTGCCATTCCGTTTACTGGTATCTTGGAATCTAAATATTATATTTCTGTTTTCCTGCAAAATGCCACAATGTAACTAAATGATTCTAAATAAAATGGCGAACTGCATGAAGTAATTAACATTGCATTGAACTATTTGTGACGTCCCAGGACCTATATAAGTGGGAGTGTCTCTTTTGTGCATGTGCTCGGTTTGTGTTGTTTTGCTTTTCTCTCTCTCAAACGCTGATGAGGACTAACAGGTGGAGTTCAATTAGTTGATGATTCTGCTGATGACTGCACTATCCTGATTGGCCCACTAGAGGAAATGTTTGGAGTTAAAAGGCAGAGCTGAGATGCTTGGAGCAAGAGTCCCTTTTGCTGACTTCTCTTTTGTTTGTGGTTCACTTGTTGTTGACAAAAATGTGTTAAACGATCTTTAATCCTCTTTTGGGAGGATTTCTTTATTTGTTAAGAACAAGTTTTTTTAATTTTTTTTATTAGTTTTTTTTTTTTTGGGTGGGAAGCTGTAGGGAGGTGGTTGCCACTTATTTTGACCACTTTTTCTCGTGTTTAAGGAAAGCAAGGGAGTTAGAGTATTATTTTGTATTGTTTTTTCTTTTATTTGTTAGATTAGGTAGATTGTTTTTGGGAGTTAGTATGTTCTGTTTATTATGTTGGCCTTGACCCCTCCTGAAGTTCTGTTTGCTTGTTCAATAAATTTTATTCTGTTTTGTATCGATTATGGTGTTGCGTGTGAGTCAGTAGAAGGGGAAAGATCCTCCATTTCTCCACCACTTTCTTTATTACTCTTTCCCATCCCTACCTTCATAGCCATGTCTTTTATTTGTATTCTTCACTTTTTAATACTTGTCTTGAGATAACAAAGAGTGAAAAATTTAAGGGGGTCTGAATACTTTCCGTACCCACTGTATATATATGATCTCCTGTATCCACACCTATATGTATCAAATATTACAGTGGATGCACTCTAATTTGGATTGTATGGAGACTTTGTGCCATTCCGTTTACTGGTAACTTGGAATCTAAATATATTTCTGTTTTCCTGCAAAATGCCACAATGTAACTAAATGATTCTAAATAAAATGGTGAACTGCATGAAGTAATTAACATTGCATTGAACTATTTGATGCATCTTTAGTAAGAGAATGCACAGGTAAGGATGTTTTAAGTCTACTCTTAATTATGGCTACTCTTGGATAGGATTGGGTATTGTTTTTTTTTGTTTTTTTTACGATACTGGGTGCCAAATCGATACTTTCAATATGGTATATGGTCAATCTGTGTTCTTTAAGCCATCTGGGGTATTTTCACAAATAAGTATATGTATAACCTTTATTACAGTATAAAATATATTTTCCACCTTATTCTGTGACAAGAAGCCACATCTGATCACAAAAGCATGTTATTTACAAGTGTTAATGCTAAATCCCCTGTGACATTTATACTGGTTACTGTATTCAGGCCAGCAGGGCACCATACAGACTTTATCAAAGAACTTGCAGATTTTCAATCTGAGTTAGTGCTGGCTAGGGATGTCATGAGAACCAATACTATGGTACCAAGTCGGTATTTGCATTTTAAAATCCTGTTGGTACTTGTTTTTCTTTAGTAGCGTAAGTACCGATGGTACCCATCGGCAGACAAGAGCATACACCTGGAAGTGTTTCAGTCGGTCCTCAAAGGGTAAAAAAGAAAAAACGCCTACAAGCACACAGAAGAACTACACGTGGAAGATCGTAACCGACTACAGTACAGTTACTATATATTTTTTGTGTGTAGTTCCTCTATTGCGCTCTAGGGGGCCCTATAAGCTGTTCTTCGTTTGGGGCTGTAGCCTAGGTAGGCAGTAGAGTAAGATACACCTGTTTGGTTAAGGGAAATCATGCCTTTTTCTCACATAACCTTACTGCTTAATGGAGTTTGGATTGAGAAACTAAGGTTTCTAGCTCAATCATGTGAGTGTCTTAGTTTTTTGCACTGTGTAACTTTGTACATACTTTGTATACAGTTTATTTAGTGGTGAAATTATGGGATGTTATATGCTAATGCTAGTTGTTTGTTTTGTAGAAGTACTCTTTGTTTCTGTCTCCGTTTTTCCTCCTATATAGTGAATTTCTTCTCGTTGGACCAATGAACCTGAGCGGGCGTTACAAGCCTGTTTCGACTGCACTGATTGGAGTGTTTTTGAAGCTGCTGCCAACAATCTGGACGAGCTCATGGAATCTGTAACCTCATTTATCAGTTTCTGTGAAGACATGTGCATCCCTACCAGGACTCATTTAACATTCAACAATGATAAGCCATGGTTTACAGCAAAACTCAGACTGACCGTCTACCCAAAGAGGACGCATACAGAAGGGGGGACAGTCTTGTACAATCAGGCCAGAAACACACTGAATAAGGAGATTAGAGTGGCCAAGAGAAATTACGCTAAAAAGCTAGTACACCAGTTTTCTGCCAACGACCCTGCATCAGTGTGGAAAGGCCTGAAAGACATCACCAACTACAAAACACCATCCCCCAGCACTGAAGAGAATAAACAACTTGCTGAAGACCTGAATGAGTTTTACTGTAGATTTGAAGCTCCCAGTGTAACACCCTACACCTGCTCTGAACATCTCTCCACACAACCATTAACACCTCCAGCAACCCCCCCCCCTCACTTCAGATCAGTGAAGATGATGTGCATCAGGTCTTCAGAAAGAGCAAGAGAAGAAAGGCTCCAGGCCCAGATGGTGTAACACCAGCATGTCTGAAAACCTGTTCTGACCAGCTGGCCCCCATGTTCTCACAGATCTTCAAAAGATCACTGGAGCTGTGTGAAGTCCCTGCCTGCTTCAAACACTCCACCATCATCCCCATCCCAAAGAAACCTAAGATAACAGGACTTAATGACTACAGACCTGTGGCTCTAATGTCTGTGGTCATATAGACATTTGAGAGGTTGGTGTTGGCTTATCTGAAGGATATTACTGGACCCTTACTAGACCCCCTGCAGTTTGCTTACCGAGCAAAAGGCAACAGCTAGTGAGAATTGGTAAATTCACATCCAACAGCCGCACCACCAGCACTGGCGCCCCTCAGGGTTGCGTCCTCTCCCCACTGCTCTTCTCCCTCTACACCAATGACTCCACCTCTAAAGACCCCTCTGTCAAGCTCCTGAAGTTTGCGGATGACGCTAGTCATCAGTCTCATCCAGGACGGGTCTGCTTACAGACAGGAGGTTAAAGAGCTGGCTGTCTGGTGCAGTCTTAACAACCTGGAGCTGAACAACCTCAAAACTGTGGAGATGATCGTGGACTTCAGGAGGAACCCCCCTGCACTCCCCCCACTCACCATCATGGACAGCACTGTGGCTGCAGTGGGGTCAATCAGATTCCTGGGAACCACCATCTCTCAGGACCTGAAGTGGGTCACTCACATCGACTCCATTGTTAAAAAGGCCCAACAAATGTTGTACTTCCTTCGCCAACTGAGGAAATTCAACCTGCCACATGAGCTGCTGAAACAGTTCTACTCAGCCATCATTGAGCCTGTTCTGTGCACATCAATAACTGTCTGGTTTGGTTCTGCTACAAATTCAGACATCAGAAGACTACAGAGAACGGTTCGGACTGCTGAAAGGATTATTGGTGCTCCCCTGCCCACCCTTCAAGAACTGTATACATCCAGAGTGAGGAAAAGGGCTCAGAAAATCACTCTGGATCCCTCACATCCAAGCCATCTCCTTTTTTAACTTTTGACATCTGGTCGGCACTACAGAGCACCGAATACCAGGACAGCCAGGCACAAGAACAGTTTATTTCACCAGGCAATCTACCTCATGAACAGTTAAATGTTTTACAATTGTGCAATAAAAGCACGTGCAATAACCTTATACTTATCACCCTACATCCTAGCACATACCTACAACTTTTAATTATTTAATTATTTATTCATTTTTATTCTATTTTATAGCACATATGTACATACAATTCATTCTTTTTTGTTGTTGTTTATATTTATGCATGTGTATTTTATTCACATCTTATTTTTATTATCTGTGTGTTGTTGTTGTCTCTGTGTACTGGAAGCTTGTGACACTAAAACAAATTACTTGTATGTACAAACATACTTGGCAGTAAAGCTCTGATATTGGACTAAGGGATAACTTCGTCAAAACGTTTTGTTCATCATTGGACAAATTAAGATCAAACAGTTGCAACGCATGCTATGTTTTAAGGAAATGTAAGCACCGATCGTTTGGAATATTTTTCTCTCAGACTGTTGGACTGTAACAAACATTCGTAGTTCGGGGAAGAAGGAGGTGGGAACTGGCGAACATTTAAACAATTTAATAACAAAATAAACACAAAACTGAAAATAGCACGACAGCCCCTCACGGACGACTGCCACACAGAAACAGAACCAAAACAACATAAATAGTCCATTCCTGGTCCTCTCTCGTCCTTTACTGTCGTTACTCCTCCTTTTATCCTTCCAGAGCTCCTCCGTGGGACTCGAGACCAGTGAGTAGCGCAGGTGTCGCTCATTATCTATCATTTCACCGGCCTCACTCCGTTCCCGCGGCTTTCGGCCCCGCCCCACTCGTCACAAGGACCATGTCATTTTTCTCTTATTTACTTATTTTTTTAGGCACCCGGTTACTATTGTGTCTATTTTTAAAAAAGAAGAATGAACTATTTTGAAACGTAATAACACCAAGATATCAGTAAAAATGACAGTAAGAATTTTAAGGCACATAAAATATAATTACAGAATTCTTTAATTATTGCATGTCATCCTTTGATTAGTGAATGAACTGAATTAAAAAAAATTCAAACAGTTGTTACAAATTTCAGTATCCCGAGGTACCTAGAGACTATGCCAACTCCAGCTTGGATCCTCTTATGAAGACTTCACATGACCCAACACCTTTAAATAGATGACACTTGCCCGTCCAAGGACTGCAGAACATCAGAATCAGAATGAGCTTTATTGCCTGGTATGTTTACACATACGAGGAATTTGTTTTCGTGACAGAAGCTTCCACAGTGTAACAGAATGACAGTGACAGAACAAAAAACACAGATAATAAAAAATTTAAAATAGAACAAGTAAATAAGGAATAAAAATATATAAATTGACAATTGTATGTGCAGGTATATTACAATAGACAGTTTTGTATGTACAGGTATATTATGTGCAAATTTGAGGTGTAGACTGAGTATGAGTGTTAGATAAATAAGTGTATGAGTGTATAAATAGTGTGTGTTCCACAGTTATTGTTAAGTGTTCATGAGATGGATTGCCTGAGGGAAGAAACTGTTCCTGTGTCTGGCCGTTCTGGTGCTCAGTGCTCTGTAGCGTCAACCAGATGGCAACAGTTCAAAGAGGGAGTGTGCTGGATGTGAGGGGTCCA
>NW_015555786.1:23801-31266 GCF_001515605.1 Sinocyclocheilus anshuiensis | reverse complement strand
TCCCGCCACCGCGTGATTTCCCTGTTGATTCTGCGTCGCGATCCGCTTTGAACAGCTGAAAGCCCGGGAGACTCAACGTGTTGTCCGGAATGGCATCTTTCAGCCAGGTTTCCGTGAAACACAGAGCAGCAGAGTTTGAAAAATCCTTATTTGTCTGGGAGAGCAGAAGGAGTTCATCCGTTTTGTTGGGTAGAGAGTGGAGGTTCGCCAGATGGATGCTAGGCAACGGCGTCCTGAATCCGCGCTGCCTGAGCTTGACGAGCGCGCCGTCTCGCTTCCCCCGTCTGCGCGTCCTGAAGCGTCTGAACAGCGGCGCTGCTCCCCTGACTACAATGTCCAGCAAAACATCAGAATAATCGAAAACCGGTGAAATATCGGGTGGTGTGTACTGCCGAATGTCCAGCAATTCGTCTCTGGTGAAACTGATTGCAGGGATATAACTAAAGACAGGACAAACTAACAAAAACATAAAAACAACTGCGGAGCACGCCACGGAGGCAGCCATCACTGTCAGCGCCATCTCACATCGGCTCTGGATAGTTATACAAAATGATGTCATTGCTTTAAAATGCACATTCATTTTGCTTAAATGCATATATGATATTTGTAAATACTGTAATTTGTAGCATCTTTTAACTGTACTTTCTGATATCATCTCATAAAAGACTGTGGTGTTGTAACATAGAAACATGCATTTTTGTAAAAGTGCTTTGAAACAATGTGTACTGTGAAAAACATTACATAAATAAATGTGAACTAAACTGAATTTAACTGAAAGAGCCATTGCATTGTTGGTTACTATACAGTTTTGATGTCATGGACACTGACAATACAGTTACAAGAGCCATTGCAGTATTGGCCTTTTTCACAGGGCACTTGACTTCATTATTGTAATGCTTTATTGGGTGGTTGTTCTGCACGCTGGTCCAAAATGCAGCAGCTAGAGTTCTTACTATAACCAGGAAGTATGACCATATTAGCCCGGTTCTGTCAACACTGCACTGACTCCCTATTAAACATCGTATAGATTTTAAAATCTTGCTTCTTACTTATAAAGCCCTGAATAGTTTAGCACCTCAGTATTTGAACAAGCTGTTATTGCATTATAGTCCTCCATGTCTGCTGCATTGTCAAAACTCTGGCAATTCGATAATACTTAGAATATCAAAATCAACTGCGGTCGGCAGATCCTTTTCCTATTTAGCTCCCAAAATCTGGAATAACCTACCTAACATTGTTCGGGAGGCAGGCCCTGAATGTCAGCAGAGACCAGGACAACTAGACGAGCCCCAGAGACAGATCCCCCGTAAAGACCTTGTCTCCTAGACGGCCACCGGTACAAGACCACAGGAACCATATGAGTCCTCTGCACAATGTGACTTTGCTGCAGCCTGGAATTGAACTGCTGGTTTCGTCTGGTCAGAGGAGAACTGGTCCCCAGACTGAGCCTGGTTTCTCCCAAGGTTTTTTCTCCATTTTGTCACCGATGGAGTTTTGGTTCCTTGCCGCTGTCGCCTCTGGCTTGCTTAGTTGGGGACACTTCATTTCCAGCGATATCGTTGACTTGATTGCACAAATACTATTTAAACTGAACTGAGCTGGATGATGACATCACTGAATTCAATGATGAACTGCTTTTAACTGAAAATTTAGTGTTTACTATTGTCATTTTGCATTATTGACACACTATTTTCCTATTTAATACTGTAAAGTTGCTTTGGCACAATCTGTATTGTTAAAAGCACTATATAAATAAAGGTGACTTGACTTGACAGTTACCATTCCAATTTTCAGACATTTAGCATTTTTAAGATATGGGCCCATACGTTTGGCAGATATGACAATACAGTAACAGGAGAACATTGCCATATTGGCCCAATTAGAGGCGCTATAGAGAATGTGAAACTGACGTCATGCCGCGTTGAGTTCTGGGAAACTTCTCTGTTTATCTGCAACTCTGGGAGGATCGCACTGCTTTTCTGCTATCGAGTTTAGGGCATTAGTTTGATTTTCTGTCGTGATTGTGAAAAATGTCACCATTGTATGTCATTCATTCTGCATCGAGAATTACAATAGTAACTCAGATCTTCGCTCTGAGAGAAAACGGGACAATGTAATATGTTTTTTCTCCTTTTCTATGTGTAAAAACACAAAGGGAAGCAGATTGTGGCGATGATGATGCTGGATAGTAAATCTATTAACAATGTCACTGATTAAACCAATAAAAATAAAATCACTCAATAAAAGAATCACATTGCTGTGTGTTTTTGAAAGTTTTGATTTTGTTTGGTTTAATAATTAACATTACTTTTGCGAGTATAACTCTCACTCGGCTTGTGAATTAGCATAACTTGAACAGAGACATTATACAATGCTCAACACGAATAACGCTTTATGTGGCTTAATGTGCCAAGACAGTGAAAAAGGCAAAAATTGTAAAGCATATTATGTACACATTTTGGGCTCATATGCGTATCTGCATAAAGCATTTTTATTTACACATAGGCATTTTGCTCTTATAAAGAAAACGCTTAATGCACTGAGACAGTGATATTAAAAGAGCACATTCTGTGCACACCATACCATGTGCAGGAAGCAGATGAGCCCAAAATATAAGCTTTAAATATAACTGTCTGTTCAATGAATAAGCTGTGTTAAGCATTTTGTTTTTATGGTTTTCTAAATGGAGGAAAACATTCGTAGCATTCATATTCTGGTCTTAGTACATCAAGCCAGCATTTTAAAATGCTACAAAACTGTTAACAAGCTCCCAGGGATTTGATTTTGGTTGTCATTTGTTGAAATAAATATAAAAAATGCAGTGTGTTCGTGTCTGACCGCTGAATATGACCCACAATCCCTGATTCTCCTCTGTGGTTATGGCCACCAGAAAATAAGTATTTACAGTGACAACAATTATACTTCATCACTGAAACGTTTCCAACAAAGAAATGGATGGACTTCTGTCAGCTTCTTGAACACATGCTTTTATTTGGATAATCTACCATATGATGACTGAAGCAGCAGTGAGCGTCCGGCGTGCGACTGTTTTCACCGTAATCAAATCAACATTGTAAATGAAATTCTACAAAACCAAGTAAAAAAAAATCAAATTATCATGCAAATCGATAAGATGGCTTCTCTTCCCTGCAAACGATACAATGAAGAATGTGAATATTTAACTTCAAGGCAAAAACAAAACAAGAGATAAACAGGTATCTGTATTAATTTCAGCATTTGTAGCAGAGGGCGATCCTCCCAGAATGGTGGCAGCGCCCCATCATGCAACACGGCATGACGTATCTTCACGTTCTCTATTGTGTGTAATTGCCAGTGTTTTAGTTCTGGCGGTGGTGGTAGTAATGTGATTAATCCGTTTACTTTAAGTCTTCATATATATATATATATATATATATATATATATATATGATATGATATGAAAATTTTTTTGGCGACACCCTTTCCAGCATCTCCCACAAAAAGTCCTCCTTCTAAAAAAAAAAACTAAAAAGAAGACTGAAACAAGCAGGGATTTCACTGACATTTTGAATGCCATTCAAGAATTGTCTGCAAAACAAGATGCTACTTCCAAAAACTCATTTCCATCGAGAACTCAACTGATGCTACAGCAAAAGCTTTTGACAACCTATCTTTGGTAGTGCAGAAACTTGTTTCTGATGTTAATGAGCACTCGGAAAAGATGTGCAGAATTGTAAGAGACATTACAGAGCTTCAGTCTTCAGACAAGGATGTCAGATCAAGGATCGAGCAGCTTGAGTGGTACAGTCGGCATTGGTGTTTAAAGGTGCACGGGGTACCTGAAACCAAGAAAGAAGATCTACGCTCGATCGTTCTGAACATTCTCAAACATGTGGCGCCTGACATCTGTGGCAAGCTCAGCGACACACTTGACATGATGCACCGTATCGGGAGACGGAACCACGATGGTGGTCATTGAAGCTTAAGATTCCAAACTTCGTTTGGAAGGCTGCGAAGGACAACACATACTTGAAAGAATCTCACCTACGCATTTCGGAGGCATTGATTCCTGCAGATGCTGCTGCGCATGCAAAGCTATGGCCAATTGTTAAAAAGGCAAGAGAGGAGGGTAAGAAGGCATCCTTCTCGGGGCTTTTTGCATTCATTGATGGTCAGAAAATTTAGGCCTGATAAACTTTAGACTGAACTTTTTGTGATAATTATTTAAGGAAATTGTTTGGTGAATTCCCTCGATTTTGATAATTCACTTTTGGTGTCATGTAGAAGCTTTACTGATTGATCACCTTCTACCCTGTTCAAGGAAGTTCAAGTCAACTTCTTTAGCCAAAGTACTTAGTTGCGTTTACCAGCCGTTTTGCTGGGTCTTTTTTTTTTTGCACTGCATTTAGCGTTATTTGTCTGTTTTTTTTATGATCAACATTTTTATTCAGATTTAGTTTCACATCAGAAACATATATCACAATTCACAGTTCCAGAGAACTATGTACAAACAGATGCCATGAAGCTGTCCACTTGTACCAAAGGAGAGGAAGAAAAATAAAAGAAATAAAATTCAGATATGCATAGCAGTAATGTCAACTTTCCAGCCTATCTAGCAACATCACAGCAATATTTGCCCAACTCCGAATAGTGTTGTCTTTTGCGCCGTTGAGCCTGGCAGTGGTACCTTCCAGCAAGGCAATGTCTCTGAAGTATGATAGCCAGGTAGAAGTTGTGGGAATGGATGGTTCTATCCATAACTTAAAAATAGTCTTTTTGGCAGCAGTACTTGCAGCTGATAAGGTCCTTTTTTGATGAGCATTTAGCTGGAGAATGGAATCGTCTAACAAAAGAAAAAGCAGGTATCGAGGTATATCCAAGTGCAGGAAATCCGAAAGAAAAGAACATACAAATTTCCAAAAAGGAACCAACACTGGGCATTCCCAAAACATATGCAAGTAAGAACCAACTGTAGATGTATTGCATAAATGACAGTAAGGATCAGATCTAACTTTGCAGACCGATCGGTGTATGACATCAAAATACCTCGAGACGATCGGTCTGCACACGCAAACAAAGCCAAAACCTAGATATTTTAGGCAATATAGAAAGCCTGGCCAGGACGCGTCCTGGGAAAATGGCACGTATGGTCACCCTAGTATAGTATACTGGGAGTGATATAGGCCCTGTTGATACATTTATAATGAATAATCTGATGAGCAAGATTCTTAGAAGCAGTGAAACATCTGATCCATACCATGTCCCAATCAGGTTGGGCAAGACCTTCCCTTTCCCAGGAGTAGATAGCTGGAATATAAGTATATTGCAGTAAAAGGACTGAGTTATAAATCTTAGAAACTAAACCACTAGAAGGAGTATTAATGTCCAACTACTCCCACAAAGGGTGTGGGAGCACATTGGTGGTCCAAGGAAAAGCTGACCTCAGTCTTAAATAGGGCTGCACGATAAATCGCATGCGATATTTAATGCTCATCTTATCAGTAAAGCCGGTTCTGTTTTTTTTGTTTTGCGCAGCTCGTCAGTGAACTCTGTGTAGTTAATGCTGCTCCATGTGAAAGCCCGCAGGTGAATGCCATAACGGAGTTGTCTTAGTATATAGAAAAGGGCCACCCATAATTTTTTCCACCTTTTTCCATGCATCAAGTGAATATTCGATAATTGGTCCATATGTTTTCTTTAAGGATTTTGAAATACCTGAACAGGGGAGATCTTGTAAATGAAGAGGATGAATAATATTCACCTCCAGAACTCGCCATGGAACCGAAGAATCTGGATTAGCCCAGATTTTGATTGCCCTTATTTGAAAAGCTAAATTGTATAATTCAAAATTAGGAAATGACAGACCTCCATCTAATTTCTTACGCTGCATCGCCTTAAGTCGGATTCTGGGTTTTTTCTTCATCCATATATATCTAGAAATAGCTGTATTAAGCTCCTTGAAAAAACCTTCAGGCGGTGGAAAGGGCAACATGGAGAATAAAAAAATTAACCATGGGGAGCACATTCATTTTAATTGTAGACAAATATGTGAACTGTTTGACTATGGGGATCAGAGGAGGTAAACCATTAGATTCTTGTCTAGCTGCCTTATTCAGCGGCATTAAAGCTGATTTATTCCAATTAATTTTGTAACCTGAAAGACTGCCAAATATGTTGAAAAGATTCAAGCACTCAGGAACGAACACAGAAATATTGGAAACGTAGAGCAGGATATCGTCAGCATAGAGGAAGATTTTATGTGAGGTATTTACGCAGATAATAGGTTGTATAGTTAATGTTTGCCGTACTGCTTGTGCTAATGGTTCCACTGATAAAGTAAAGAGCAAGGGTGATAACGGGCAACCTTGGCGGGTGCCCCGGCCAAGGGCAAAAGAGGAAGATGCTAAAGAGCCTGTAAGAACCCGTGCTGAACAGCCACTGTACAGTGTTTTAACCATTTTGATAAATCCCTGTCCAGCCCCTACATGATCGAGAACTGCCCAAAGAAAACTCCACTCAATCCTATCAAAGGCCTTCTCCGCGTCCAATGAAATGACCGCGGAGGAGGCTGGATAAGAACTGGACCTATGAATAATATGTAGAAGTCGCCTAATGTTATCAGAGGCAAATTGATCTTTGAGAAGACCGGACTGGTTATAGTTCATGACTTTGTCTATGCATTTATTCAGTCTATGGGCTAACGTTTTAGCGAAAAGTTTAGCATCTGTAGTTATTAAACTAATAGGCCGATAACTGGCACATTCTAAGGGATCTTTGCCCTTCTTGAGTAAAAGGGTTATAAGAGCTGTGTTTTGATCCCTGTGAAGGGTTCCATTTTCGATCGCGAAATTAAAAGAGTTGAGAATAAGTGACGAAACTATATCCCAGATAGCGGAAATTCATTCAGGGGGAATTCCGTCTCTACCCGGAGCTTTGTTCTTTGGCATGGTGTCTAGAGCCAGCTTCAGTTCGTCTAGAGACAGTGGGCCATTTAGCATCTCTAAGTGATGTTCATCAAATTTGGGGAGGGGAAACTGCTGAAGAAAAGATACGTTTTGATGATGACTAGAGGAAGAATTAGAAGTATATAGTTGTTCATAATAAAATTTAAAGATCTGATTTATATCTTTTGTTTGAGTATGTAAGATGTCATCCTTCTTTATAGCGTATATATTTGCTCTAGATTCCATCTGCTTAATCCGTAGTGCTAGCAATTTACTTGGTCTCTCCCCATTAAAGTAGTAAGACTGTTTTGTACAGTGCATAATAAATTGAGCTCTGTGTAAGGGTTAGGCTCTTTTAACTCTGATTTAAGTGCTCTTAATTCTTTTTCTTTTTATTTACAATAAGTATTTATAAAGGTCCCATGGCATGAAAATTTCACTTTATGAGGTTTTTTAACATTAATATGAGTTCCCCTAGCCTGCCTATGGTCCCCCAGTGGCTAGAAATGGCGATAGGTGTAAACCGAGCCCTGGGTATCCTG
>NW_015555786.1:0-23611 GCF_001515605.1 Sinocyclocheilus anshuiensis | reverse complement strand
ATTGGTTGGTTTTGTTCAGTTACAAGATTTAAATATTGGCTGGTTTTGGTCGATTTTGACATTTAATTGTTTGTCAGTTTTGTTTGCTTTTGAGATTTAAATATTTGTTGGTTTTGTTCGATTTTGACATTTAATTGTTTGTCGGTTTTGTTCGATTACGAGATTTAAATGTTTGTTGGTTTTGTTCGATTTTGACATTTAAATATTGGTTGGTTTTGTTCAGTTACAAGATTTAAAGATTGGCTGGTTTTGTTAGATTTTGACATTTAATTGTTTAGAGTGGTCTGAAAGAAGAAGGGGTAATATATCAACGTTTTCAATAAATGAAATGAGAGCTGGCGATAAGAGCAGATAATCGATGCGAGAGTAGGATTTATGGCGAGCTGAGAAAAAGGTATAGTCTTTGACTGCCTCATTTCTCAATCGCCATACATCACACACGTTGATCTGTTTTATAAAGTCATTAAATAACTTTGAAGAGGTCTGATCAGAATGTGATATTTGAGATCTATCAAGTAAGGAATTATGCACAGTATTGAAGTCGCCTCCTATGACAAGATGATAGTCATTCAAACTTAGTAACATGCGGACTAGCTGTTGATAGAACACACTATCATAATCCTTGGGAGCGTAAACTGAAACAAAAGCACATTTAATATTGGACCAAGTATGTAAGTAATGCGACCATCTGCATCACTTCTAGAGCAGTGTATGGAAAAAGGAAGACGCCGGGCCATCACTATCAAAACCCCTTTAGATTTCTTATCAGAAGAAGGAAAAGAAACTAATTTGTAATATCTATTTTGAAAATGACACATGTCATGAATATGAAGGAGGTTTTATGCATGTTTATGCACTGCAAAAACTGAAATCTAAGAAAATTTAAAAAAAATTATTTCTAGAAAATGTGTCTTGTTTTTTGCCATTAAAGATAAATAGTCTTATAAAATACATTGCACATTAGACTATAAGTCTTAATTTAAGAAAATGTATCTTCTTCGGTCTAGGCAAGTAAATGTTAACTGGTTTTGAGCAAGATTTTACTAGAAACAAGTGATAGCTATAAAGCCCAAGTATTGGTGCATGTTCAATTAGATTGTTGTGCTAATTTTAAGACTGATACCACCCCTAAAAATTATAATTTCAAGAACCTTAAGAAAGGATTTTTTATTTATGATTGTGTCTGTCAGTTTTTGAAAATAAATTTAAGAAAAATTGCTTGTGTGAACATAAAACACTTAACTGCTAAAAAGTGGTTTAATTCTGATTTATTTCATATCAAAATAGAAAAACAATTGCAAATGTTGTATCATCAACAGCTTATTCAACATTACAGAATTTTATGTAGCACAATCACATCCAACAGATTTCTCCGTCAAAATAGACAGCAGACCTCTAAAGGAATATTCTGGGTTCATTACAAGTTATGCTCAATTAGCAGCATTTGTTGCATAAGGCAGATTATCACAAAAAATAAACCAACTTTCACTTTTTCTTCAAAAAAGGTTTGATCAACATTATGCCTCTGACTGAGCTCAACTTGTATTGAACCCAGAATATTCCTTTAAAACATCAAAATGATAAATGGAAGAAACAAACTTGTTTTAAGTTTCAAACAAGTCAAAACACAAATTTACAGAATACACAATTTTCTCACACATTTGAAGCGTTATGTAATTCGATCACATCTCCAAGGTAATATTTAATAGGGACATATGTCATGTCCTTGTGATTGAAACTGTAATACGGTGTGAAGTCTACAAGGTCATCTGCGTTTATGAGTTCAGTTCCCTCTGCCAGGTTGGGAACCTCAATTTTATAAGACATGTAGTCTCTGTTGAAACAGACAGTACTGTACCTCTGACGCTCAAAACAATACAAAGATGAATTTATGACATTAATGTTCCTCACGAGTCCAAATTCGGGCACGCAACTAGAATTTGCCATACACACAAGTAGTGTTTTTTCACAAATGTATTTGTTACCATTCAAAGTAATCCACTTAACAGACACTGCATGGTTTATCTGATCAACTCCAAAGTAGTCTTTTACTTTTACTTTTAAATACGGCATATTTTTTACTTCGGATACTGGTCCTAACACACATTCACTAGTAAAAATGGGGTGGTTGGAACTGTTCACATTCTGACAGCATTCAAACATTTGATTATGCCTAATCAACGACTTGCAGACATTTTTAAAATTTGCTTTTGAAACCCATTTAAAAAAAAAACAATGTTTGGATTCGAATCTCATGCACATGTGTTGGAGCATTGGTCCCAACAGTTTAATCTGGGATGGAACATTTTTATGCAGAGGTCTCTTCTTTTTTCTCTTTTTTGACAGCATACTGCTAATCCAACTGGAACTTCTTCTGCTTCGACAAAACTGAATTTTTCTTTTATGACACTGTCTTGCCTGTATGTTGTTGAAACAGCAGCAAATGGATCTTCAAAGCAGTCAAAGATTCCCAAAGCTTCTTGTTGAATCTCACTTTCTGAATGTCTGTTGAACACTGTTTGTAGCTGACTCCTCAAGCTGTTCAGTAACTGAGCTTGATACTCCTGAACTGTTGCCACAACGTCATTCACTCCACTCTGAGGAAAAAAACAAAAAAAATAATTTAATTTGCAGGGAGATACACTGAAAATTACATAATTAAATAAGAACAAATCAATATGTGTCATTGTGTGTGTGTGTGTGTATAGATATTTTTTTAAACCACCTGTCATAAAGACAAAAATAAATATTTTAGGAATCGGTAAAAAAAATCAAATCAAATCAAATAAAAACTGTCATTTCTTAGGCAAACAACAAGCTGAAACAACTAAAATATTCTTTACAAAATATTAAGTTTTTTGGTTATTATGTGTGAAAGAATATTTTGTATGACCGCCTTTCGCCTTGATAACAGCTTGCATCCTTGCTAGCATTGATTGTATGTACTTTTATGTAATTGGGCATCTGAATAAAAGCAAATAAATAAAATACTGTAAAAAAGTGCTTTACTATTTTTCTGCCTTTCTTGTAAACAAATAGTAAATTCAAAAGTTAATGGATAACAATTATATGTTAGCATTAGAAATACTACTGTGACTAAAGTGCTTACACATACTGGTGGATTAGCCATTACAGAAACATAATTTATTTTGGTAATCACAAATACAGTTAGTTTAGGGCAGCTGTGGCACAAACCTTATATTAGGTGGTTGTCTAATAAATTCAAGCACTGTAAGATTTTTATTTATTAATACCAACCTGTGAGAGATGATGTTTCTCTCTAGCAGTCATCACAACAGCAGTGGCATGTCTGGACAGCACATCATCACTTGATAACTCATCATTCTACACACGAAAAAAAATCTTAACTGTATAATAATTGCATTATATAAAAGACTGTGAAATGATAGTAACAATATAACATCAAAGTTATTCATGTACCGTTGTTTGTTTGGGGAGGCTTGAAGAACGTGAGTCATCCGAAGGCCTGTTTGGAATGAGTAGAGTGGGATTCGAATCTGAAGTTTCATTCAGCACATCCTGTATTTCCAGGTTCTGAGGCGACGGCAAAACGGTTTTACTGCTTAAGCCAGAAAACACTGTTTCGCCAGTGTCAAAATCACCTAAATGTTCCACAGGAACAGCAAGAGAGGGTTGTAGATCCACAGTGTTTCCCAATGTCGTTCCATTATCTGGACTGTTACTCGAGTTCCCTGCTTCCTGAGCCACTAGTGTTGGCCCACTATATGCCCACACATTGCTGCTGGATGTCTCGTGTACTGATCTCTCTCTCCGAAGTGATCTAATCCTGCTCACGCCGTCTAGATATTGTGAGTGTGTTCGTCTGACGTGATACCAAAAAGAGTTGTAGACTCGGTACTCTTTAGTGCATCCATCTATTCCACAAACCAGGCGGAAACCTGGACTACGACTATGTGCAAAATTAATGTGACTCAATAAAAATTTAAGAGTAAGAGCCACAAATACATAACAAATGACGCAGCGCCAAATCATTTTTCTCCGGTGAAATTAAATCGAGATTTCGTACCTAAACAGCAGAAATACTGAGTATAAAATCGATGACTAATGTCTCTTTTAACCGCAGTTTTCAAGTTAACGTTAAATCCGGCAAACCAAACACGTAAAAAAAACCCACAGGAAATTAGAAAACGCGCGCTGAGCATGCGCACTGCACAACAGTGCTTTGACCCTGTGATGCATTAACGTCAAGACGCATGCGCAATCAGCGCACTAAAGTGCAGTTAGAAGACGAAGGCACTTCCTCCCGCCAATTTTTCACCATGGATGGACTCGACGAAGTTGCGATTTCCACTCTAAAAGGTTAGTAATTTCTAAAATTACTTAATTGTTTGTTATGTTAATTCTTGTATTTGAAAATGAATTGTAATGGAATACACACTGTTTCCGACAGAAAAAAACACGTTCCTGCAATCGAATCAAATTAAGTCAACTGAACATTTTACAAAGTTCAGTCTCTTTCTCTTGAGATCTGAATAATAAATCTTTTCCAGTTTGCTGTCTATGTTGTTAGTTGTACTAATAATTGCTCAATTTATTCGTATTTATTTATTTACTTTTTAATATCCAAACGTGAGTTTTTTTTTTGTTTGAGATCACCATGGGGCATTATCATTTATGACGTTGACGATAATAAATTTGTATTCAGTGACATTAGTCAACTATTTCGAAACATTTTTTTACAGCACTTATCAATCCTTATGTTACAACATGCACTAATAATGTTTTTATTTAAATGTGTAACGTATACACTAATATTGATTATTGGATAATGAACAAAAATGAACAGCAGTACTGCCATCAGCCAATGTTATTAAATGCATTAAAACTCTTTATTGCTTTTTCATAATACCTAATATTTTTACTGATGCTAACAAAAATAACTTTGTCAAGTGTTAAGGATATTTTATCATTATTGCCTGTTTGTTTCACTACATTCAGACATTTATTTCATAGTTGTAATAGTAGGCCCAAAAACTTTACAATAAGGTTCATTAGTTAACTATTTTAGTTAACATGAACTAAGAATGAACAATACTTCTACAGTATTTATTAATCTTAATGTCAGTTTCAACATTTACTAATGCAGAAATCAAAAGTTGTGTTTGTTAACATAACATTAGTTAATGCACTGTGAAATAACATGAACAAACAATGAACAACTGTATTTGTATTAACTAACATGAACCGAGATGAATAAATACTGCAGTGGTTCTCAACTCCAGTCCTCATCACGTCAGTGTTCGTCAACAGTTGTGGGAGGGGCCTGTGCAAAGTTATGTCACTTTGCCAAGAATCTGGGAACGGCTTGCTCTGAGAAAGTGCTTATAATTTGTGGGGATTTAAAAAAGAGCACTGGTTGGATTTGTATCCTTATATGGTGGGTGTGTATACACACTGCTAAGACACATTTAAGTTCAAACACCATGTAAAAGTGAATTATGCCTCCAATGTCCCCTTTAACAAATATAACCCTATTTCTAAAGTGTTATCATTGTAATATTTCTGAAGTGAAAAAATATATACATTTGGATAAACTGTTTTAATTAGCTATATTGACATGGATATATATTTTTTTCAATATCTGAAGTCTTCTGTGCACAAAGTATACCTGAGCTACACTGACTAATGTATTTGCATGTGTTCTAAGCTGCTAACATTGGGGAAGACATTTTACCAACTCTCTCACGAGAGGATATCCGAGATCTCTTTCCTGGTCCTGAGCACTTCCTGCGGCGCAAAGCCATTTGGTTTTTGACTCATAAGGAAGAACAGGTAATTAACTTCAAATATTTATTTTGGATATTTTTAACCTGCTAGTGGGGATAATTTCAGTACAGATAATTTATATGTAAGTTGGTGTGGTTGAAGAATAACATGTATACATACATGTGAAACACTATGTGAATAAAATGATAAATTACTTTATCTGATTTGATTAATGTATATATTTGTATTTTAGGGGCACACCATTCCTGTTGAAGTCCAAGGTTCATCAGCAGATGATGAACATACTGAAAGTTCAAAACAAGATGACCCCAGCACTTCAAAGTTTTTAAAGTTACCCAGCCCAGAATATGTTCTCTTCACTGACAGTGAACTACAACACGTGAGACGGACATACTTTGAGCAGCAGCGTCTTGGAAAAGAGGGTGACGTCACCTTATCGAAGGAGCTGTTCTGCCGGCTCATCCGAAATACCATGACAAACATGATATCAATTGCAAGAGCATCTTCAGAAGACTACAAATATCCCACTAAACATGAAGTTATTGCCATGGCAAAACGGTTAGTGGAATACTACCCTATGATGAAAGATAAGTCAACTGGATCTAGGCATGAGTGGGTGAGTGACATCATTTACTAAATTATAAAAAAATAAAAAAAACGATTAATTGATACTTTTTTTCTATTGTACAGGACACTGTTGCCAAAAAGCTCCTGAAGCGACTTTCAAATATCCGAAGTCCCGTGAAGGCCAAACAGCCTCCTTCCAAAAGAGCACGTCAGGACAGAGGACCTTCTGCTGCAGTGGCAAGTGACTATGACGCTGATTCCAGTGCATCAACAGTCAATCTGTCACCACCTTCAAGATCAAGCACTCCAAGGCAAGAAAATGACAACATCGATGAAGCATGTAAGTACATTAAAATTTACTTAAAAATAAGGTGGCCAGACGTGTCACTTCGTGGGGACACGTTCTGCACAGGATTTATGAGTTGCCTAAAATAACCAGGTGTTGGTTGTTTGCGCTGCGCCGATCGCAAACAACCAACACCTGGTTATTGTAGGCAACTCATAAATCCTATGCAGAACGTGTCCCCACGAAGTGACGCGTCTGGCCACCTTACTTTAAAATGTATTAGTGTTTTTAGTAAATAACAATAGGTACGTTTACATGGACACTTTTTGCTTCCATCAGAATTAATTTATTCTGATTGACGAATCCGAACGTAGTGTTTACATGAACGCTAAATTTAGTGATCGGATTGATATGCGCGTTTATATCTCACAAGCTTCTGATCGGATTTACTCTTTTGACATGCGCACACTGCATGAATATACAGAGTTTCCCACTCAGAATATACAGAGAATATACAGAGTTTCGTCGTCGCATGCTGTTTTAAAAAGCACATGTGATATTTATCTACTTCGGGTCCTAATTTGGCAACGACAAGCACATAAACTGTTGTGCAGTGCTGCTTACTTTATAAAGCAGTAAAAGTGCCCCTTCCCGCACCCAAAACCAGTCGCCTGTTGATGAGAGTCTTAAACAAGGACTGGTGGGATGTGTCCTGCTCCACTTCACAGACACTGAGTGAAAGGGGAGTTTTATAATGACGGGACACTCATTTATGACACTTTATTCACCAGGAAGAACAGCTCGTTCTGCCTGTCATACGTCATTACGCTATTTCTACGTAACTGCGCATGCGCAGTACTTTCCAGTTTCGGTTTTCAATCCGATCAAGTGTTTACATGTTTTCTCGCTTGGATTACAGAAGGAATAAACCAACCCTTACAATCCGATCGAAATTTTAGTCGGATCTGGCCAATTCAATCCAATTGACGTGGTTACATGTGACTTTTTTATTCTGATTGTGCTTCTAGTCCTATTACGATCAGATTATTAGGGTCCACGTAAATGCAGCTAATGTTTGATAATATATGTAAGCCTAATTCTTCCTTATTTCTTAATGTAAAATACATTCTTGAATTGTTGATTTTGTGCGTCTTGTTCAGTAATTATATTGTATGGCTAAATTGTAGCTGATGCTCCAGACAACAGCCTTGACAGCCAGAAAACCCAGGCAAGACATTACAGGACTCTACAAGAAATGTACAAAGCAAAAAAGCCAAACAAAGCTGCTGTAACCCATCTATTAAACCTGGAGTTCCAGTCCAGAAGAAATTTCATTGACTCGAATGCTTTGAAGAAGCAAGACAAACCAACAAAAATTTTGAAAGCATACCCCTGCTTCAAAGAACTGGACCATGTGGGTACACAGATATAGCATATTTTAGACAGATGTAAAATGTACTGACAAATATCCCATATCCTCTACCTAACTGCAGACAGAAATTTTTATTTTATTTATTTTTATTAAATAATTATTTCAGGCAATGGATGAACTGCGGAGAATCATTGAGCCAGACAATTGCAAATACATTTCCGAGGTGAAGGGCAGGTGGGAGACCTTCTACTCCAAGGTTCAGTTTTATGGAGTGATGAAGAAAGTCATGAAGCCTCCGCGGACATTAAATGGAGGTAAAGCTTTATTTAATTTTTTTAATCTGTATAGATCAAGGGTTCTCAATTCTGGCCCTCAAGGTCCAGTTCAGCTCCAAGTCTAATCAAACACACCTGAACAAGCTAATCAGTGTTTTCAGGTCCTACTAGAAATCTACAGGCTGGTGAGTTTGATCGAGGTTGGAGCTAAACTCAACTCTAATCTCAAGGGCCAGAGTTGAGGACCCTTGTTATAGATCAGTGGTTTTCAATTCAAAAATGTTTTTCAGTTTTCAGTTGAGAATGTTGTGCAAATAGCCCCTTAATTCAGTTCATGGAGCTCTTTTCTAATTAACTTGTGATCTGAATTAGGTCTGTTAAATTAGGGAGACATACAAAATGTCCAGAGCAGTGGGTCTCCAGGATCAGAAACCAGTGATATAGATTATACCCACAGACATAATATCTGATATTGATATAAATCTCTCCCCCCCCAACCCCCCCCCACTTAACTAGTTGAACGTGCCATTGCTGTTTTTACTGCCCTGCCACTGCTCTTCCCATCTGGCTCAACAGCACCGAAGAAACAGGTCCCAATAAGTGAGGCTCTTTTCCACGTTCTGACAGTGAGTTTTACTTCAGTAGTGATAAATTATTAACATGTGCATACACTCTCAATAAAATACTGGGTTAAAACCATCCTAATTGCACTACATAAAATTGGACATGCAACATAAAAAGTAACTTAAAAGGGATAGTTTACAGATAAATGTAAATTCTGTCATCATTTACTTGCCCACAAGTTGTTCCGAACCTATATACCTTTCTTTGTTCTGCCGAACACAAAAGTAAGATATTTTAAAGAATGTTAACCCAACATATCTGGGTCAGCATTCACTTCCATTGTAGGGTTAAAATACTATGGAAGTGAATGGTAACCCAGATCTTATTTTGATTTTTGCTGTGTGTATAATCTAAATTCTGTATTTTTTTTATATTTGGTTTTCTAGCCCTCAGAGGATCCCGATACCTACATCCACAGGCGCGCATTTTCCACTCCTGTCTTGCTGGTTGGTGAGGAGAACTGCATGGTGGTTGTAGATACAACTCCAGTTCTAACATTTGACAGAGACTTGCTCCACGAGGGGCCTCTCTACCTCCTGGCCTATTACTATGCATTTCATCTCACGTATCCAAAGTGTCTTGCAACACTCTTGTCTGTGTTGCAAACACAAGTTCTGAGAGATGCCATCCACGAGCAGGATGCAACCCCCTCGTACAAAAAGGCCATTCAAGAATGGAGAATGTTTGTTGACTAATTACCGTTTCAAACCTGTGAGGCTGTGAGACAGCTTCAGTGTTTTTTTGTTGTTGTTTTGTTTTTGTTTTTCCATTTGCACTTGATTTGTGCTGTTAGGAGTTTTTCCCCATTTTCAGTAGTGTTTCATGTCTCTGACATACAATAATGCAAAACATTCGAGTAATTACTGTTTGTAACTTACGGAACTGCTGTTTGAGGTTACAGTGTCGTTCTGTGCCAGTGTTTTTTCCTTTTTTTTTCTATTCTTTTCTTTTTTTTTTAAGGAAAAGTTTTAGTTCGTTTAGTTAGTCAGTCTTAGTTTTGGACTGTTCATCCCATTTTGCTATACCCTAGTTGTTTAAGAGGAAAATGTTTGTTCTTGAATCTGCCATACATTAAAGGCATAGTTGACCAAAAAAAAATAAAATTTTCCTCATTTACTCACCCTTATGTTGTTTCAAACTAGTTTGAGTTTATTTGTTCTGTTGACTACAGCAGAAGATATTTTGGAGAATGTTGGTAACTAGACAGTTGATTATAGCCATTGTCCTTCACAGTATTTTTTATTTTTTTTTCTTGCTTTGGAAGTCAATGGCTTCCATCAACTGTGGCTACCGACATTCTCATCTTAAATCATCAAATATCATCTTCTGTACTCAACAGAACAAAGAAACTCATACAGGACTGAAAGAACATAAAGGTGAGTATGATCGAATTTTAATTTTTGGGTCACTATCTTTTTAATGCTGTACATTGATTCAGTAATTGCTGTTTGAAGCTTAAATGACTGCCATTTGAGGTTGTGTATGCAGCTAGACTGAGGCATAGTTTTTTTTGCACAGAACATTTGCTGTAAATCTGTGCCAAGTATTTATTTATTTTTTTTGTAAAAATGTAAGTTAGCCTTGGAATCCGTTTATCCTGATTTTATATGCTCCATTTGTTTAAAAGGCCAAACTTTGGAGAATGTTCTTTAATAAATGTTCAGCAAAGCTGAGTAAGTTCTTTTTTTCTTCATTTAAAGTAGGGAGAGGATAGGGGATGTTTATTTTGAGAATTTTCATCTCATTTTAGGTTTTTGTGTGATCTTAAAAAAAAATCGAAATAAGCTGGATTTAAAGTTAAATATTCTAGTTTCAATACAATTTTCCATAAAATTATTATTATTCCGTGCTTATAAAAAGAGAAAACTGCTAAGTTTTAAGCATGTTTGGCTAGTTTTAAGACCCAACAGTATTTTTAGTGACTAGATTCAAGTTCTAATATTCTAGTTTTAATGCAGTTTTATTTATTATTCAATTATTATAAGCTAAAAAGTCTAGTTTTAAGAATTTGTGTCTAGTTTTAAGATCCAGTAGCATTTATTATTGACTAGATATTTATGCTGCTTTCAAGAATTCTTACCAAGTCGGTTTTGCTTACCCCATTGGCAGATTTTTTTGCTTGATTTTGGTACACTTTAACTAGATTTAAGTGTATATTGCTTGTTTTAAGAAGGGCCTTTTTTGCAGTGTGACAACTGTCATTAAGTGTCATTCGCTCAGTTATGTAATTTTTAATGCAAATATGACATTATTTGACCTAACCCTAACCTAACCCTACCCCTACCCTTACCCTTAACCATAGCCCATAACAAAGACATCTCAAACAATGTCATCTTTGCATTAAAAATTACATAACTGAGCGAATGACACTTAATGACAGTTGTCATAAACATGCATAAAAAACCTTCATATTCATGACGTGTCATGTCATGATTATGTAGGTGTCATGTCATGATTATGAAGGTGTCATGTCAGTCTTATGCACACCCCTTCAAGTAAAGTGTAACCTTTGGTTCTCTTAATGGCGCCATTTAAGCCGTTGACGTTCCAAGACATTACATTAAGAACCATAATTCAGTCAAATTACTGTACATTTTACTTAATAAGAAACAAAAAATAGTGGACTTACATGAATAGTTCATGGCATCTGGAACAATAAGGGAACAACAACTATAACGAAACAGAGAGGCAGTGAGCGGAGAGTGAGAACAAACTCTCCTACCTGCCATCACAACAACCTCATCTGGATATGTGGCCAACATAACGGGGTCACCCAAGTCCCAAGGCCGACTCTGTATCACAGTCCACTAAAGTAGTACTCAGCTTAGTCGCGATATCAGTCTATACATCTCCTCCTAGAAACTACAAGCTGGCATCGGTTAACATTCCCACTGGCGTGCTGTCACTTACGGGCGGAGGCGTAGTTAAGTGCCTGTTGCTGGTCAGCATAAGCTTCAACTTCAGTCGGCGTTTGGAGATGAGAGGTTGATCCGTGATGTGTCACCTTGATCGTGGCGGGGTAGATCATGAAGGAGGAGATCCCGAGTTGCGTGAGTCTTTTCCTAGACTGATTCATCTCGTGTCTTTTCATGGCAGTTTGATTACTGTAGTCGGGAAAGAAGAGAAGCGAGTTGCCCTTGTGCAGTATTTGTCCTGCGGCTCGTGCTCCCTTAAGGATGGCGTTTCTGTCCTGGAAGCGAAGCAATTTGAATATTAGAGTTCGCGGGCCTTTTCTGTTGCTGTCACCGGTGTAGATGCGATGCGCCCTGTCCATCTCGATCGATCTGTTTTTAAGTGACGGGATCCACAGGGGTAACTGAGTCTGCATGAATCCTAGAGGATTGCTGCCCTCTTCCCTTTCTGCGAGACCGACGAGACGAATATTACATTATTACTAATCAGTCTCATCTCTTTCTCCAGAATTCCAATTCTTTCGGTGATCGGTTGAAATTCCTCCTTAAAAATTTCCCGAACGACGCCGAACTGTAGCTTTAACTCGTCAGCCACCATGGCACGCAGCGCTTCATTAGCAGGCTCTTTCTGCTGTTTTTTTCTCCGGAGAGGACGGCAAAAGCTGTCATTTAGCCATCGCAGAAAAGTAAACAAGTTCAGAGAACAAATATAAGAACATTGCGCCGAGACTATAACTTAAACGAATGGTTCAACGACACCGGGTCTGGGAGCTTTAGACTCAAGCGGCCATCTCTGTCAGCGGATCACGTGATCTCTCGCGTTATTTGTCTGTTATGCATTCTTTTAGTTTAGCCTCCCTTGATGTTAGAGGTTTAAGAGATCATACGAAAAGGAAAGCCTTATTTTTCTATTGTAAATGTAGTAACGCAGATTTTATTTTTGTTCAAGAAAGTAATTCATGTGAATCAGACAACAATTTTGGAAAACTCAGTGGGGAAACTCAATCTTTATGAGTCACGGATCTAACCGTTCTGCTGGTACTCTAATTTTGATGCATAAATTTAGGGGTGACATTTTAGAATTTTTATATTTGATGCGGGTAGATGGATCCTTTTAGTATGTAAAACTGAAAATGTGGTATTAATTTTATATAATGTTTACGGGCACAACTCACGGAACGCCAATGTGAGCTAAGCTTATTAGTATACAAAATCGCTTTATTAATGCTTATCTGATTATAACTGGAGATTTTAATGAAGCTCCAGACGACGTACAAGATAGATTTCCTTCAAGAAGTACTTCTAATGCATATGATAACATTATTTTATGGTTGTGTGAAAATCTTTCGGTTGTAGATGCATGGCATTTCTTTAACAGTGGTTGTAGAGGCTTTACTTGGTCCAACATATCTGAATCACTTAAGGCTACCATCTTTTTTTCTCATTTCTTATTCTATTTTGAAAGATGTCATTTCTGTTAATCATCAGTTTGCCCCATTTACTGATCACATTTTAATTTATTTGTACCTTAAACAATATAAAAATCCAAGTAGTACAAGAGGTTACTGGAAATTGAACAATTGTCTTTTGGAAGATGCCCCTTTCAATGATTATGTAAGTCATCTGGCTAAAACAATGTTTAGCAAAATTGAAGGTGATTGCTCTAGTTGGGAGTTCTTCAAATTTAAAGTGATAGACTTTGCTGTTAACAGAATTAAACAAATTAAAAGAGAAAAAAATAATAAAGAATTTGAACTTATTTATAGGTTAGGCGTTAAGGCAGAAGAACAATCCCAGTAAAGAAGATGAGGTAGAATATAGTGTCTGTCAAATGAAAATTGGAAATATGTACACAGAGATTGTTAAAGGTGCTTTCATACATTCTAGAGCAAAATGGATTGAGAAGGGTGAAAGAAACACTCATTACTTTTTTGCTCTAGAGAAAAGAAAACGTAAAAACATCTCTGTCTGCCTTAAAGATGAATGGTGATTTATGCACCAATCCAGGAATGATCTCAACTTTTGTATACAGCTTCTACAAAGAATTGTATACTTCTCAGTTTTCTCAAGAAAAATGTGATGCTTTTCTTTTGAGTATTTGTGATAAAGCTTCAGGAATTAATGAGGATTTTAAGTTACTATGTGAGTCTGATATATATATTACTGAAATGGAAGACACACTAAAATCTATGAAGAGGGGGAAATCTCCAGGTACTGATGGCTTGTATGTTGAATTTTACATGTTTTACATTTTTGGGACCTCTTAAAGCATCCTTTATATTGTTTAATATTTGCAACTCATTTAAAATCTGGTCTTAACAGTATAATTGGCTAAACACAAAATGGATTTATGAAGAATAGACACATTAGTTCCAATATAAGACTTGTACTTGATCTCATTGACTATTCAGAGAATGTCGATTCAGACGCTATTATAATGTTTTTGGACTTTTATAAAGCCTTTGATTCATTAGAGCATCACTTTTTGTTTAAATCTTTAAGTGTTTTTGGTTTTGGAAATAAATGTATTAACATGGTGAGAATGCTTTATAATGATATTAATTTTTAAGTTTTGGTTAGCTTGCAAACTACGAAACCTTTTAATTGTGACAGAGGAGTGCATCAAGGTTGCCCCATTTCCCAGTTTCCCAGTTTCTTTTTTGCCGTTGAATTGTTATCACTTAATATTTTACAAAATCCCATTTTGAAAGTTATTTCTGTATTTGGTAAAGAATTTAAAATATCTCAACTTGCTGATGATACTACTTTATTTCTTAAAGACCAAAGTCAAATTCCATTAAGTATTAATATTATTCAATCTTTCTATGAAGCCTCAGGCTATATTTAAATTGATCAAAGTGTGAACTATTTTGTTTTTTTTATACCCAACAATCAGCAATACATCATATACCTGTTAAAGGCTGTGTCAAGTACCTGGGGATTTTCCTCACTAAAGATAGATTGCGTCGTCAACAACTACATTTTTCACCTAAAATAACAAAAACTAGATTAATTTTTAACTCTTGGCTTCAAAGAGATCTATCCATTTATGGCAGAGTTCTTATATCTAAAGCAGAGGGGTTGTCTCCCTGTGTTTATCCCACTTTATCTTTAGCTTTATTTGTTATTATTGTTATTATATTTGTTATTATTTGCTGATGAATAAAATGTTGGTGAATTTTATTTGAAGGAATAAGTCCCATAAAATCAGGAAATCTGTTTTGTCTAACAGGCATTCTGAGGGTGGACTGGAAGTTTTGGATTTCAAAGAATTAGTTCATTTAGAATTAGTTGGTTAAAAATGTCTCTGTAGTAATGATTCAATTTGGTACTATATTCCCAATGCTACATTTCGTAGATTAGGTGGTCTAGAATTTCTTTTAAAATGGAATTTCACCCCTTCTAAATTACAGATTTATCTCTCGAATTTTCACCAACAGGCTTTACGTGCTTGGAAACTGTGTTATTAGCACAACTTTTCTCCCCACAAATAAATTCTGTGGTATAATTTGAATATTTTAATCTGTGGAAAATCTTTATTTATTGACAAGTGGTAAGACAGAGGTATTGTTTTTGTTTTGTATTTATTTAAAAATGGTGGTATTATACTGGAGTATGAAGAATAGTCTTCCTCTGCCAGCTAGATCTTTCAGTTCTGTCATCAAAAGTGTAATGAGAGAAAAAATATTTTGCCCAAACTTTTATTGGATGGAGTTTGTCTTCTTGCTAAAAAATATAACAGCAGATATATAAAGAGAGTGTTACATTATTCAGTTTATACATCCCTTAGATGTACATTTTTCTGGATCAATTTATTTGATAGTATTCATTGGAAGAAAGCATGGTTACTCCCTGAAAAAAAAAATATTTCTCATAAAATAAAAGAGGTACATTTTAAGATTCTGCATAATGTCTATCCAATCAACTCCCAAATTGCTTATTTTTTTGATCTCACTAATTGTGTATTCTGCAAAGTTGAGGAAGAAACTTTACTTAATTTATTCTATCATTGCAATCAGGTCAAAAAAATCTTTGGGAGAACCTAAGTTGTTATTTGTCTTCTTTTATTAAATATAATTTAAAATGCTCGCTGAAAGACATATTTCTATATTTTTCTGACAGTGACCATGCTATCGACCTTGTTGTTCATTTTTTTGTTTTGCATTGTACATTTTTTATTCGCAAACACAAATTTCTCAAGATTTTGTGTCTTTCTTGCTGAGATTTCGCTTATTGTTAAATCTCTTAAACTCATTCATAACAATAAGAATAACAAGTTTCTTAAGGCTTATGATGATATTTTTTTACTGATTGAGGTGTTACTGTATTTTATTTTTCTTTCTTATTCCTTTTATGTTGTTGTATTTCAATGCAGTGCTGTTTGTTGTTGCTCTTTTTTTCTCTCGCAATAAAAAAATGGCTGAGAGGAGCAGCGCTCACACACCTCACACCACAGGAAAATCTGATAAGATAATCTTTAGAACCACCAAGATAATCGGGACATTACCTAGGATTGTCGGAAGGGAAGAAATCGGCCCAAAAATCAGCCTGATTATCTTGTAGTATGTACCCAGCATTAGAGAAAATGAAGGTAAGACGGCTTAGGCTATTTATAGAGGTTCTCTCTCGAGCTGATAGGATAGACCAGGGGTTCTCAAACCTCTCCATGAAGTACCCCCAGCTCTGCACGTTTTGTATGTCTCCCTGTATCTGACACACCCACTTCAGGTCTTGCAGTCTCCACTAATGAGCTGATGAGTTGAATCAGGTGTGATAGATGAGGGAGACATACAAAATGTGCAGGGCTGGGGGTACTTCATGGAGAACCACTGGCATAGACGATGTGATTGCTGATAATGAATTGGCTGGATTAATTATCTGTACGTGCTCCTCCCAAACTTTATTAATAAAACATCATTTTTACAAGGAGCACTGTAGCCCCTGACGGAAATTTTTTAGGAGCACAAGCAGAAAATGTAGGGGCATACCTTAAATCAGACTGCAATGCAATCGTTCACATATTTTCTCTAGTTTAACTCTATTACTGACAAATGCTTTTATAATAAATAGACTCAACTCATAGAAATTACAATGTGCAGTATTTGTTTTAATTTCAGAGGGATATGACACAGGGCTCCAGGGCTACTAATAATATTACACGTTTATTTCTTTGGGTAATACACGTTTGACAGTAAAGCACTGAGCTTGAGTTGGGAAGCATGCAAAATTTACTTTTATTAATGACAGTAATGTGCAAAATCAATTTTTTTATAGAAAATTTATATATTCTACTCTTATTAAATGTACCATTATTTTTCTATAGTATTATACAGAACTGACAACAACTTATGTGATTATAAAAGGAGCACTCTTTGGGCCCTTTCATAGACCTGGCACAATGTGGCGCCAGGCGCGACGCGTGTTATTTTTGCTAGTTTCAGCCCGACGCAGTTGTTGTTATCACGTCCTGCGCCACGTTGTTTAAATAGCAAATTCATTTGCACCCATCTGTGTGCCCATGGGCATGCTGGTCTGAAAATGAGGTGTGTTCAGGCGTGTTGCTATTTTGAGGCAACTGAAATAGACTGCGCCTTTGAACAAAAAGGCGTACACTTGCGTACACTTTGCTTATTAAAGACACAGGGACGCGCAGCAGTGCACAATCATGCCAAATATTAAAAATGAAAGGATTACAATGTAAAAGATTATTATTGTGCCCCGTAGAGATCTGCTCGCGTGCTTTAACCTTGCGCACGAGCAGAACCTTTCCTCTCTGGAGTTTTACAGTTCAGTCTTTGCTCTTGCAAATTCCGCCGTGTAAATAGCGAATGCGTCATGGCATGAGCGCAACTGGCTTTTAAAGGGAATGGGGACGCTGATTGGTTTATTGCATGTTACGCCCAAAACACACCCATGACTCATTAAGAGAATAGGGCCAACCCTTTTAGACCATGCGCCCAACACGCCGACCATTTTTCCCATCGTTAAACTAGTAAAAGTGGATTCGGACACGCCCTAAGTGCACTTGCACCGTGAGCTTTAGACCATGTGCTTAGATCGTTAAAATATGGCCCGAGGTGTGTAATTCAGTTGCAATTTAAAGAAAAGTTTGTTTTTAAAGGGGTCCTATTATGCTCTTTTACAAAGTCTTGATTTTGTTTTGGGGGTGTACTAGAACAGGCTCTCATACTAGATTGTTCGAAAAACATTGTTTTTCACATATTTTACATTATTACAACACCTCTCTCCCCAGTCTGGCATGAACGGCTCGACCTGGTCGGGAAATGTCATGCCCCTTACCATAGCCGCCTGCGAGCTTCAGTGTAAATATTGCTTCAATATCAAATCAATTTGAGCGTGATTTAAACCCGGATGATTGTAACCACTCTAAGTTCGTCTGCCTTGGGAAAGCTAGCGTGTCTCCGACATAGTGATAACACTCGTTGCTTTCTCTAGTGCAGCTCAGCCAGGTCTCGTCCCATTCGTCGATATTTGGGATATCACAAATCCCAGAAAATATGCATTGTAGTCCAACCGAGTCATTCGTTGTAGTTTTTGAAAAGTGATTTCTGTTAAATAAAATATCTCCTTTTGAATTGGACTTTGAGCTTTGTAACTTTGCAGATCTTTTTTATGCTCAAACAGCAACATTACAGGTTAACTAAAGTTGAAAAAGTGGAAAAGCATAATAGGACCCCTTTAAGGCATTTTGTGACTTTTCTTACTTCATACACAAAAAAGTGCAATATTTTGACAACATTTGATTTCTTGATGATTTTATATTTTATAATAGTGATTTTATAATTTGAAAATATAAAGCAAAAAGTGGAAATTAATGACTAATAAGCCAATTAGTGCTCCTTTGCTGCCGTCTACTGGTTATAATGGTAATAACATTTATTTTAGAGCTTTAAAGTGCTGGAAATAGTTGTGTGGAATACTTAAAAGTCATTGAAAAGTGCTTGAATTTCTCTCTCAAAAGGTTGTACAAACCCTGAAATGAATAATGTAATAACATTTGACTATTTCTGCCACAACACAATGGTATTAGCATTATTATTTCTGGTTTTCTCTGTCAGAGCTGTCTGATCTGTTAATAATATAATTCTGTGCAGAACTGCTCACTAGATCTCGCAGCAACCTTATTGGGAGACACCGGGAGAAAAACTTGGTCGCAATCTGGAGCCCTGTATAGCCAGTATAGATAAAGGCACCCATCCTGCAAAAGACAAAACCAGCAGATGGACTGAATAAAAATGTTGTTTATTATATTGTTATGTTATATTTAAAGACCTATTATGCAAAAATCTATTTTATAAGGTGTTTGAACACATTTGTGTGGCCATAATCTGTGAAAACAACCAGCCTATAATGGTAAAAATCTACCCACTAATTTTTTTATAATCCCAATAAATCATAAACAGTCTCTCCAAACGAGCGGTTCCAGATTTCTCCCTATTGATTTATTTATTGATTTACTGACTTTTCAGCATCATTACAGGTACCCAAGGACATTTGTCATCAAGGGACACTGAATTATTTTGCTCTTACAATAAAATGTCAATACCAATTTACTTAATATAAAATACAAAAATTAAAAAAAGTAAGAAATGAATCAAATACATCATAAAAATACACGAAGTTCTTTTAAAATCCGTAATCGTTTAAAAGTCTACACATATAGGGAATAGGTTAGGGTGACCATACGTGCCATTTTCCCAGGACGCGTCCTGGCCAGGATTTGTTTTGGCTTTGTTTTCCTGTTTTCATGCTTGCTGAAGGCAATGATCGAAAAGTAGTTTGACCAATAACATCCAAGCATTGTACATAATGGACCAATCATGGCGTGTGAGAAGGTGGGATCTACGGTCAAAGCGATGCAATTACGCGTACATATTAGGTGTGTTCGATTTAAAAGCAGTGCGGCTCAGACCGATCAGTGTTTGACATCAAAGTACCTCGAGAGCGTTTCGAAAGCATAACCGTCTGTATGGTACTTTGATGTCATACACCGATCGGTCTGCACACGCAAACAAAGCCAAAACCTAGATATTTTAGGCAATATAGAAATCCTGGCCAGGAAGCGTCCTGGGAAAATGGCACGTATGGTCACCCTAGAATAGGTGATCTTCTGAATTTTTCTGTTCGGCATCTGGGGATTGTCAGTTTATCTGAGTTCCTCATCTGGCGTCCAGTCAACAGTCTCTAAAGCTAGACATATATAGTTTCCTAGCAAAATCAAGATACAGTTGGACTCGTCTCTCTGCTAGTGTGCACAATCCAAGAAGGGAGAGGGCATCTGAATATCCTTGATACCTTTATCCCAGTATGATTTTACAGACCACTTTCCAACCTTTTAATTTGATCAGTAGTCAAACAGCTGTGCCAAACTGGAACTGCATACCCTTGTAACAGTCACAAACCTGTAAGCATGTTTTTTTATGTTGTAATTGTACTACCCACCATGAGGAGGCAAAGTGGAGCTATACTCTCAGATATAAAATGGGTGTAGGGAGTAGAAGAAGTCAGCAGTAGGGAGGATAAATTCGCCGTTTCTCAATATGCATTCTTGTCTGTACTTTTGTTTTTGTGGATTTGTTAAACGTCATCAGTCGTTGCCCAAGTACTGTTCCAATTCAAAGTTCAGCTCTAGACAAGTACAGTTCAAATCCCCGGATGTGTTCTTGCTCCGCCCGTTTTATCAAGGATGCATCCAGAGGTGACTTGTGCGAACTTGAGGCTGCCAGGTATCCAAGAATGCATTTCGCACCAACCAGCGAGCGTTAATGACGGAGGAGGAAACCTGCATAATTGTCAAAATATTACTGTTATTGTGTCATGAAATGCAGGTCTAAGAGTATTTCAGGCGAGAATGTAGTTGTTTAAAACTTAAATCTGTGGTTTATTTATAAAGATAGCGCCTATTTGAAAATTAGCTTCGCCGATTACAGAGACGTAGCTCCACGCGATCACCGGGAGCTCAGTGCTCGTGTATCCGCCGAGAGCAGCCTCACCTCGGCTAGTCCTTCTGACATTTACCACTGGCTCTGATGTCTCTGTAGTGGTTAAACATGAGGTAAAATTCGTTTTGGGTAAATCTAACAGGCAATCTTTGGTCTCAATTGCTGAGGTTGCTGCAGCAATCAGTTGCTGATTGGCGCACCCCAGATAGTCGTAGAGCGGTTCAGCGATTTCTGGGGTTTGCCCATTTTTACAGGCGGTTAATTCGGAACTTTAGTCAGGTCGCCCTTCCTCTGACTGATCTCACCTCCACTAAGAAGCGTTACGGGTGGTCTTCGCAGGCTTAGACGGCGTTTGAGAACTTAAAGAGTCACTTCGTTTCGGCTCCCATTTTAACCACACCTGACCCGTCTCGTCAGTTCATTGTGGAGGTGGATGCGTCAGAGGTGGGGGTTGGGGTTATTTTGTCCCAAAGATCACCCTCGGACGAGAGAATACATCCCTGCGACTTCTTTTCTCATCGTTTGACATCGGGAATAGGGAGTTACTTGCTGTCAAGCTGGCTCTGGAGGAGTGGCGTCACTGGTTAGAGGGGGCGGGGGTCGCTTTTATTGTTTGGACTGACAACAAGAACCTCGAATACATCCGCACCACTAAGAGACTAAATTCTCGGCATTGTTTTTCGGGCGGTTTAGGTTTACCATCTCGTACCGCCCGGGGTCCAAGAATGGTAAGCCCGATGCGTTGTCGCGGATCTTTGAGGCTGAGGCTAGTCCCACCCTCCCCGTGCCCATTCTGCCTCCTGAACGGGTTGTGGCAGCGGTCACGTGGGGGGTGGAATCCAGGGTCCGCGCTACGTTACGCGACGCTGCTATTCCCGCGGGGTGCCTAGAGGGTCTGTTGTTCGTGCCCGAGTCAGTCCGAACTAGCGTCCTACACTGGGGCCACTCGTCCGAACTAGCTTGCCACCCAGGAGCGACGTTCCCGCGGGATGCCCAGAGGGTCTGCTCTTCGTGCCCGAGTCAGTCCGAACTAGCGTCCTACAGTGGGGCCACTCTTCTAGCCTAGCTTGCCACCCTGGAGCGACTCGCACTTGTAGGTTAATCAAGCAATGGTTTTGGTGGCCGTCTGTGGCGCGGGATGCTCGACGGTTTGTGACGGCCTGTCCGATTTGTGCTGCGGGTAAGAGCTCCAATCGACCCCCAGCAGGGCTACTCCAGCCACTGTCAGTCCCTTCACGGCCCTGGTCACACATAGCGATGGACTTTGTCACCGGCCTACCCTATCTAGTGGCATGACGGTAGTGCTCACTGTGGTGGACAGGTTCTCTAAGGTGCCTCATTTCATTCCCCTCAGCGAGGGAGACAGCGACAGTTGTCTTAGATCACGTTTTCCGTATTCATGGCCTCCCGGTTAACGTGGTTTCTGACAGGGGTCCCCAGTTTGTGTCTAGGTTTTGGACAGAATTCTGTCGACAGCGGGGGGCGACTGCGAGCTTATCCTCTGGTTATCACCCGCAGACTAATGGGCAGGCCGAGCGTGCTAACCAGGATTTGGAGAGGGTCCTGCGCTGTGTGGCATCTGCCAAACCGTCATCTTGGAGTTTCAGATTAACCATGGTAGAGTACGCACATAACTCCCTCCCGGTCTTGTCTACGGGTTTGTCTCCATTCCAGTGCTGTTTAGGCTACCAGCCACCATTATTCCCCTCCCAAGAAACCGACGCTGTTGTTCCATCCGCGCATGCGTTCATTCAGAGGTGCCTCCATACTTGGAGGATTGCCAGAGAAGCCCTCACCCGGACTGGCGAGAGGAACAAAGCATCGGTGGACCGTCACCGTACTAAGCCCCCACTTTACGTGTGCGGTCAAAAGGTCTGGTTGTCATCTCAGGACCTTCACTTCAGACTCCCCTCACGTAAACTGGGACCCAAATTCGTTGGACCGTTTATCATTTCTAAAGTGCTCAGTCCGGTGTTGGTGCGACTCAAGTTATCCCCCCCTTTTAAGAATATTCACCCAGTATTTCACGTATCTAAGATCAAGCCCGTTATTCGCTCCCCCCTTCAGCCCCAGACCTCTGCCCCCCCGCCTCCCAGACTCATCGAGGGGTCGCCGGCTTATACGGTACGGCGACTAATCGATGTGAGGCGTAGGGGTAGAGGTCACCAATACCTGGTAGACTGGGAGGATTATGGTCCGGAGGAGAGATGCTGGGTTCCGGCTCGCGACATTCTGGATCGCGCTCTCATTGACCAGGAGGCGTCCCTGAGGGGAGGGGTACTGTCATGGGTCAGGGTGCCCTCTGACTCCCTCTGCTGTCTGTGTGTCATGTTTTTTTCGGCAGCTTGTGATCGGTGCAGTCAGCGCTGATCTGGCAGTGGGGCTGCGCGGGTCACTGGCTGCCTCTACCCCACCTGTTGCTTATTACCCTTTCCTTTATATTCCTCTTCCGTCTAGTTCTTGTTGTGAGTAGATTGTTTTGTGTTCGATGTGTTTTGTGTCCTGGGTTCTGGTTGTTTCATTCTCTGGTGTTACACTCACCTCTGTCTTCCCTGCTCCCAGGACACATAGAGAGAAGGACGTCATCTCTCTGCCTCACTCAACTCTCAGGTTGTTGGTCCTGGGCGAGCGCTGAGTATTGGGCAATCTTCTAATCCCTTGGTCCGCATCACACTGCCGACTGAATTTGGATTACCCCCAGATACTGGCTCACTATTTTGGTTACAGTTTTATTTGTTTTTGTTACCTTTGGAGAATAAACTTTCTTTGCATCTAATCCTCTTCCTCGGCCCGTCACAATTTACACGTTATGCCCCCTTTTGTTCCACTTTGATTTGATGTTC
>NW_015555785.1:0-497 GCF_001515605.1 Sinocyclocheilus anshuiensis | reverse complement strand
GAGCGGGGACCAAGATCCTTTCGTTGTCCAAACTTCCAGGGCAGCTGTAATTTCCCCTACACAACGGTTTCGTTGTCCAAACTTCCAGGGCAGCCGTAATCCATTTCCCCTACACAACGGGCTAAATACCCCCGTTACAAAAGTGGCGTCACGAACAGGATCGAATTAGGCACATTTAAGTAGTCACACGTCTCCAGGCCCACAAGTTGTTTGTTGTCAAGTAAGAAGATGTCTGAACTGGAGGAACTAAAAAAAGAGATGGCAGAGATGCAGAGGAGGTTTGCCGAGCAGGCAGGGGCACTTGACCAATCCAGGGCGGAGCAGAGAGAAGCCCTATCCTTAGCAAAGGTGGTAATTGAGAGCCAGGCCTCTGCGCAAACGACCCCAGCTGCCATTTATATCCCTAGAGACCGGAAGCTCCCTGATTTCACTGGTTGCGTATAAAAACCAGAAGAGCTGAATATTGAAGAATGGGTGGCATCAATGAAGTCTGCATT
>NW_015555784.1:350848-353273 GCF_001515605.1 Sinocyclocheilus anshuiensis | reverse complement strand
AGGCATGAACAGACTTGACGAGGCATGAACAGACTAGACTCACCGGTAGCGGGTTACAACATCAATACACGACAAAAGACAAACCAATGGTGAACAAGACACATGACTAAGACGACCAACCAGAACATGACACACACACAAGGCAGAGATACATGAGGGCAGGGGAAGCATGACACTAACAGGGTGAAACAATACAAAATAAAAGACATGGAAAACATGAACATGAAACAAAACCCAAAACCCAAACCCCACATTACATTTCCCCCCCTCTAAGGGTGGCTCCAGACGCCCAAACAAAATCCAAAAAAGTCCAGGAGGGTGGTGGAGTGGAGGCAGAACTGGGGGTGGGACGGAGGGCCAAGCCCGTGAAGAGGAACAGGCAGAGTGAGGAGCCATGGCGGAGCAGGCAAATCGGGCAGCCATGGCGGAGCAGGCAGAGCAGGGAGCCATGGTGAAGCAGGCAGAACAGGCAGCCATGGCGGTGCAGGCAGAGCAGGGCGGTCGGGTGGTGACAGCAGAGCAGGAAGCCATGGCGGAGCAGAGACATGGACAGACCACTTGACTGAGACAGAACAAGCAGAGAGTTCTTGAATGGCCTCCTTGGCCGTGAAAGGACAGACAGTGAGGTCATGAACGGCCTCCATGGCCGTGACAGGGCAGATTATGAGCTCATGAACGGCCTCCTTGGCCGTGACACGACAGACAGTGAGTTCATGAACGGCCTCTATGGCCTTAACAGGACAAGCAATTAATTCATGGACGGCCTCCATGGCCGTAACAGGACAGACAGTGAGTTCATGAGCGGCCTCCATGGTCATGCGGGTTACAACATCAATACACGACAAAAGACAATGGCAACATGAGGGCTACTTATAGCAGATAATGAGGGTCACATGACAAGAACAAACCAATGGGAAACAAGACACATGACTAAGACTACCAATCAGAACATGACACATACACAAGGCAGAGATACATGAGGGCAAGGGAAGCATGACACTAACAGGGTGAAACAATACAAAATAAAAGACATGGAAAACATGAACATGAAACAAAACCCAAAACCCAAACCCCACATTACACATACACATATATTTTCTTTCTGAGTGTTTATTCCTGCCTTGTAAATGCATTTAAATGTATTACATTTTTAATAATGACATCTCTTAATTTTCAGCAGAAAAGTGAATTGCGCTGACTCTCGCGAGAAGTGATTCCAAATGACGCTTTGCTGACGCTCTCCTGGCTGCACGCGTCACACATTCATGTGCACGCGCTCCAGAGTTAATCACAAACTCTGGTTCAAACTCTGAGTTGGGAGAGAAGGTTTATATCGAGCTTTGTGAGCCCAGTGAACCTGGTCTTAACCAGGTTGGCTTTATCGGGTTTTGTCAACTCAAAACTTACTCTGCAACTCTGAGTTTGTTCATCTCGCTTCGTGCAACAGGCCACTGGTGTCTGTGTTTTCACAACAATGAGCATATGACTGATGATCAGATAAAAACTGAACTTTTGAATTTAGAACATAATATATTGGATTTTCTTGTTGAGTTTACAGTTATTATTTATCGGCCAACATGACTTAGAACAGAATTGTCACGAACTGTGTCGGAGGGACGACACAGAGATGTGGATCAAGGAACAGTCTTTAATGTAATCATAACACAGGGGAAAATCCTTACGAGGAACAGCACTGACACACGAACTTGACATATGGGAGACCTGACAAAGACAGACAGCACAGACTGGGACTTAAATGTATGGGGAAACGAGGACAAATACCAAGACACACCTTAACTAAATGACATGATTAACACGAGACAGAAACTGGGTCACGCAGAGCACATGGGGAGAAAAACACACAGACAGTTCAGGGGCGTGACAAGAATAAAATACAATCTTTATTAATCAGTAATTAGAAATTTTTTTTATAGTGTACTGTCTTTTTAGTTGGTATAATACAACTGCCATTGATTATATTGGCATTGACACATTTAGCTAAGAAAGCTTTGGTTGTTCATTGAATCATTCATTGTGTTTGTAAATATTACTGCATTTCAGGAAATGGCTTTCTGGAATATCAACTCTGGCTCTTGTTCACACTTGACCCAAAACACTGAGGTGTGAAAAGCACTCTCGTGTTAAAAGAGAAGATCAAAACAGAGCTCAAGGTGGTAACATTTGTGTCATTTTAAACAGCAAGTTCCCTTTCATGGGAACTTCGAACTGCGTCCTCTAGGGGTCGCTATGGGGAACGCCTCGTCGTGACCCGTGTCTGAAGCATACGTTGAAAAAACACCAACTCGTTGGCCGGCGACAGCCATGACGTAACTACCGGTGCGACTATAAAATAAATAGGCGCCGGGAGCACACATCATTCTCTTCTTCGTCTTCATTGACTGTTTTGTTTGAAGCGTGCATTTCT
>NW_015555784.1:350062-350551 GCF_001515605.1 Sinocyclocheilus anshuiensis | reverse complement strand
AATACAAATATCCTTTATGTATTTAATCCCATTTTATTAACCAATTTGCTGCTGACCTTCGATGATCCAATTCAATCGTACTAATAAGCAAAAATTACACAAGATAAACTAACATTTCTTCTTTTATTGCTGAAGAGTGTTGAACTTTCTTCTTCTGTGTTCTACTGTACAGACGTGATTTACATTTCCTTCAGCCTGAGGCTTTTGGTGTGAAAGGCTTTTATATTTGCCAAAAATATAACTTTTTTATTTTAAAAACAAACAAGCATGCCCTGTCCAGATTTAAAAAGTAATGCAAAAGTAACGTAATGCATTACTTTCCATAAAAAGTAACTAAGTAATGCGTTACGTTAAACAACACAAATATCCTTTATGTATTTAATCCCATTCTATTAACCAATGTCTTTGCTTCTGACCTTCGATGATCCAGTTCAACAATACTAATAAGCAAAAATTACTCCAGACGAACATTTGTGTGTTTTTTTTTCC
>NW_015555784.1:347023-349745 GCF_001515605.1 Sinocyclocheilus anshuiensis | reverse complement strand
CTTCAGCCTGAGGCTTATTCATTTCACTTTTGGTTTGAAAAGGCTTTTATATTTGCCAAAAATATAACTTTTTTATTTTAAAAACAAACAAGCAAGCCCTGTCCAGATTTAAAAAGTAGTGCAAAAGTAACGTAACGCATTACTTTCCATAAAAAGTAAGTAACGTAATTAGTTACTTTTTTTATGGAGTAATGCAATATTGTAATGCATTACGTTTAAAAGTAACTTTCCCCAACACTGAGAATAACTAAACATGATAATTTATGTTACAATTTTAACATAAATGCACATTGTTCTAGAAGGATGGCAAATTCATGCCATACCTTTTACACATTTACTCGAATTGGTATGCTGATAATACAATTTGTAAGGAAAAATGCATTCAATAGCGAGGTATTTCTGGGGAAACGTTTTCAAAGGAAAACACACACACACACACTCACATGTCTCTTTGCTGAGCCGCGGCGGTCTCGGTGAATCAGCAACATCCACAACTGAATGGAACAAAAAGTGTTGAACTTGAAAATTGTTTATGCGCGAGTGCACCCGCTAAATGAAGGTGGATTGTCTAAAATAGAATAAAAAAAATTTAAATTAAAAAACGTTTATTAAAGAGCTGCAGTTTTATTACATCACGCGCTGGCACAGATGCAGTATATTAACGCCACGTGTTATCAACAGTGGTGGCTCGTGGGTTTTAAAATAGAGGAGGCACACTAATTGTATTGGTCTGGGATCCCTGCCGATTATTATTATTATATTATTTGCTTAACCACTTTAAAATGGCTTTTTGGTTGCTTTTAGTCAGAAAATGTAAAGAAAACGACATGCATACAGCAAGATAATATAATTTCACTTACCTGGCCTATCACTTGAAGCAAACATCCATCCCTTCTTAAAAGTCTGTGTTAAAAGAGAGCTGCCTGTTGCGCCATTTAATTAAGCCCCGACTGCTGTAGCCTATATCCAGCTTAGCCCGCAACCTCACACCAAATTTCAGGCCGTGTAGATAGGCAAGCATAGCCTATATACAAATCATTTAGTAAGCAGAAATCCGAAATTTACCTTAAAATATTAAGTTAGAGGAAGATGCGACTGAATTGATGCTTAAATGCACTTCCAGCAGCCATGATAAACAGTTGGCGGTAAAAATTTTCTATGCACAATTTGATTCGACGAAAGTCATGAGACCTATTACTATCTCTCTATCCAATCACGTTGATGGATAAAAATACAATTAAAATAAGCATGTAACGACCACAAACGGAAGAAATTAGCGGAGTAAAAGTACCGATACATCACTTAAAATGTAGTCAAGTAAAAGTAAAAGTACACCATTTTTAAACTACTCAAAAAAGTACAATTACTGATAAAAACTACTTAATTACTGTATCGTGAGTATTTGTAATTCGTTACTTCACACCCCTGCTCAGATGTCACCTCTGATTGATGGCGAGCACTTAGCGTTTCCACAAGGGGCCTGTGAGCACCTGAGAGCAGTGATGTGGCTAGACAAGACTGATGCCTCATCCGAGCGGATGGACTGACCGCTCAGCCTACGACGTCTTCAACGGCACAGGCAAAAGGGCAGGGGGCTTGATTTCACAGGGAGAGTAAAGTAAATATGCCCCCCTTGACATTCCAGCGGGGCTATCAAACTCCTTTCTGTCAGCGGTAAGATAACACTTTGTGATGGCTCTGATTTAGTGGGGACTGTTGATGCATTGATTTACATCTCATCTCTTGTCTGTAAGCCATCCATTAATGCATGAGAGGTGCATTATCTCTATGCATGTTTGCACCACAGACAAGAGCAGGAAATAAGATGTCTTTCCGCCTTTTCCGCCTGCTAGTTTTTTTCCACCTCTGAATTTAATATCTAAAAACTCCTGGGCTGAGGAAGGCTGCCTAGCATATCAATAAGAAACTTCGTAACCTTTCGATGACCCATCCGTAATGAGTTTTATCTCGCATCTGTCATAGAATGTGTTGACAATGACAAATCTGAGTGCCACATGCTGAGAGGTATTCTAAACAGCCTGGAGAACTGACAAAAATCCTTGTTTACGCATGGAGTAACTATTATGATTTTGATGCTTTGGGAAGTTCTGGATATGGCTCTGCGGTCGCATTCTCAGGCTCACGAGAAATGTTTTTTTTTACACTTCTTGTGTGGAGGCAGCGGAGTGGTCGTGGCTTGGGGTGCTGTGTATTAGAGTCAGTGGTGAGTCTGCAGTGTGTTACAAGTCATGCCTTTGACAGATGCCACATTAGCATGATCAGACTGGTCTGGCCAGATCGATCGTCCTGTCATACTGGGCACTGGCTGTCTTGACTGAATACATAAGTGTGTTATAAGGCCAGAAATGAGCCTGGAGAACTGAAGGCTGGGGGAGCCTCTTACTTTGGAGCCAAAGCAGTGTAGATGTGGAGAATATGGGTCCACAACTCGGGCAATTACTGGCAAGTGATGTCTCTTATGCTCACCAAGGCTGCATTTATTTGATCAAAAATACGGTAAAACAGTAATATTATGAAATATTATTGCAATATAAAATGTTTATATATATATATATATATATAAAATGAAATGTATTCCTGTGATGGCAAAGCTGAACTTTCAGCAGCAATTTTCTCCAGTCTTCAGTGTCACATGATCTTTCATAATTCATTCTAATATGCTGATTTGGTGCTCAAGAATTATTTCTTACTATACTAATAC
>NW_015555784.1:343877-346949 GCF_001515605.1 Sinocyclocheilus anshuiensis | reverse complement strand
ATAGAAATATTTGTAATGTTATAATGTTTGATTAATTAAATGTGTTCTTGTTGAAAAGAAGTATTAATAATAAAAGAAAGAAAGAAAGATAACACTCTCTGACCGCAAACTTTTGGACGGTAGTGTATATTTAGTAATATATAGTCAATATATAATATACTGTATATTTTCTAAAAATACATTGTATACTATATTTAAAAATATTATATATGATACTGTACATTATATTATATTATACAACTGCGTACAGTTAAAAAACTTTATTATATATATTTTTTGTTAGACCAACACATCATTCAAAAAGATATATCCAAACTTTGGTATGTTGCAATGAGTTATAAGGGATGTGAGGGGCTCAGTGATGCTAGACTTGATATATTGCATCAAAAGGCAACTTTTAAAGGTTTAAATGAGTGTGGGATTAATGTAATGGCAGAGGGGATGATCAGTCATGACTTAAATGATGTTCTGTTCCTCACACAGTGCTATTCACTGTATGGCTTCAGAAGACATTGAATATAACACAAATAGAATGAACTACATTTATTATACTTTTATGGTGTTTTTGTCATTTTTAAAGCCGCAGCTTGGACAAAAGCACCTTTTGTGTACCACAGAAAACTGAAAATAAAAAATAAATTAACAATAATAATTTGGCATTGGGTAAAGTAATAGAATCCTCTAAATCTATTTGAATATGGCACCAGAGCCAAGTTTAAAATATGGAACTAGAGTGACAAGCACTTTGTCACCATAGTTTTAAACCAATAACCATTACGATTATTTAGTTATAATGATAATTAACATTCAGAATTAGAATGCAGTGAGTGGACTTATGGAAAGCATATGCTTCCATTGTTTATAGGGCTCTGTGGGTGATTTGATCCCAACCTGTGTTTGTCTTTCCTCTTACATCAGTGGCAAAGGCCATTTTCACTCATGATGCTTTTGACTCTCTCCGATGCTCTTGCTTTTGTGCACTTGTTTTCTTTGAGTCTCTTGAGAGCCTATTTCCACTTAAATTCACAGTGAAGATACCAATCTGCAATGTTCCAAGGTGTTAACCCCAGCACCTCTGTTACAACACAAGTACCTGCATTACAGTCACTTACAGTGTTTATCTAAAATGCAATCACTCTCCACTCACAAATACAGACAAATGTCACAGAGTTTCAATAAATGGTTTATTGTCGCCCAAAATCAATAACAACTTACAAGCCAGCGAGAAACCTTGAGGTTGGTGGAAGGCTAAAAGGGCAGTATATGTTTATGATAAAAGTTTTTTTTTATTTTTATTTTTTTATAATATTCATATGACATTTGAAGCTCAAAATCATGTATAACTTTCATTCTATAAATCTATAGGATGAAAAAAAAAAAAAAAAACAGTCATAATGAGCTATCCCTTACATATTGTCATGCTGCTGCTAGGAAGATGATGAAGACGATAATGAAGATCATATAAACAAATAATTTTAATGATAATACACAAGATGAAGAGGTTCTAACACACAGGATAACATTCAACAATAACCGACAACCAAAGGAACTGAGGGGGGAACTTAAATACACAGACAAGAGAGGGACTAACTAAACACAGGTGAACCTAACTAACATAATCAAGGGGGAAACAGAAAGTAGGTCAAAGGAACACGTGGGATGAATGAAAACAAACTCCATGAACAGAACAGAACCGTGACAGTACTCCCCCCTCCGGCCAGGCAGATGACCATGGCGGACCAGATGGAGGGAGGAGCCAGGATGGAGACAGGAGGGATTTGGAGCAGGAAGAGCCAGGCAGGACCCAGACTGCAACCAACATGACGGCCCACGGTGGAGCCAATGGAGGGAGAAGCCATGGTGGAGGAAGGGCTGACGACTCCAGGGGACCGGCCGACAGCGGCGGAACAGGTGGGAGAGGAGCCCGAGGTAGAGATGGAGAGCTGGCAAGCCAGGGTGACGCAGAGGATCTGGAGGGCCAAGGCGGAGCAGATGACTCAGGCGACCGAGGTGCAGGCAGGGATCCGGAACACCACGGTGGAGCCGGAGCGACAGAGGACCACTGTGGAGCTGGAGGGAGGGAGGAGCCCAACGGAGCCAGAAGGATGAAGGGATGAGGTGCAGCCGGAGGAGTGTAGTCCCGAGGCGAGTGCAGGTCAACGAGGGAGCCCGGTGGAGCTGGTGGACTGATGGGCCACGGCGGAGAGGAGGGAGCTAAGAGCCATGGCGGAGCCGCTGGGTCGACGGGCCAAGGCGGAGTTCGGATATAGTTCATAAGACAGGAAAGGCAGTATTTCTATATCCAAATCAATTAAATTCCCAGTGTCCAGTGACTGCTCACCACCAGCGGTGGTGTAGTGGGCAGGGTTTTCCTTCACCTCCGCGATCTCCACTGTTGTATCCACCATCGCTTGCACTGCCGGCACACGCACCTGGTCAGACATTTGTGGCTCTGGCTCTGTGGCGATCCTTAGCTCTGTCGCTCTTACTTGCGATGGCTCGTTAGAATGAAGAATATCTATCATCCAGCAGTTTTAATTTTGACTGCCAACTCTTTAAAATACATCAAAACAGCACCGAAACCGTATTCAGTTGAAGAAAATATAAATTATTCTCAGTACAATCATCCCCATTTAAATCATAAAGTTTGAAAAAAATATATTTAAAATCATGTTTAAGGCCACTGAGACAGCACGCTGCTGTTGCACATAAAATAAAAATATTTAGAACAGTGCAAATACAAACACCATTAGAAACTCATAGTTCAGCATCACACACCGTGATATGGGTTAAGCAGCATCCACAACTGAACGGAACAAAAAGTGTTGAACTTGAAAATTGTTTATGCGCGAGTGCACTTGCTAAATAAAGGCAGATTGTATTAAATGGATTAAAAAAAATTATAATAAATAAAAAAAAAAAATGGGTTAAAATGAGAGCCCATTTCTCTCCAAAACGGTGCCAGTTTTTGCATTAAAGAAATAAGAATAACTAAACGATCATTTATGTTACAATTTTAACATAAATGCACATTGTTCTAGAAGGATGGCATCATGCCATACCTTTTACACA
>NW_015555784.1:341926-342770 GCF_001515605.1 Sinocyclocheilus anshuiensis | reverse complement strand
AGGTTCTTTGTGGCGAAAGAAGGTTCTTCAGATTATAAAAAGGTAAGAAAGAGATGGTTCTTTAAAGAACCTTTGACTAAATGGTTCTTTGTGGAACCAAAAAGGGTTCTTCTCGCTTGAAGCTTGAAGAACCTTTTGAAGCACCTTTATTTTTAAGAGTGTACTCGAATTGTTATGCTGAATTTGCAAGGTGCAAGGAAAAATGCATTAAATAGCGAGGTATTTCTGGGGAAACTTTTTCCACACGCATGTCTCTTTGCTGAGCCGCGGCGGTCTCGGTGAATCAGCAGCATCCACAACTGAATGGAACAAAGTGTTGAACTTGAAAATTGTTTATGCGCGAGTGCACTTGCTAATTGAAGGTGGATTGTATAAAATGGATTAAAAAAAAACGTTTATTAACGAGCTGCAGTTTTATTACATCACGCGCTGGCACAGATGCAGTATATTAATGCCACGGGTCATCAATAAGGTGCAGATTGGTCCTCAATTTGTGTTTCCAACACACTTTTTCACAGCGCGCAACACGCGCTCAAACGCATCAAAAGTCAACAAGTTCAACAAGCAACAATGACTTTTCCAAGTGACTGCTGCAGAACGCACGCGAGAGAGAGAGACGAGGCAGCGCAGATCGCGCGTCTTATAAGGGAGTAGGAATTTACGGAACGTGGCACTTGTGGGAGTTAACAGTGTATGCAATACCCGCAACCTCACACCAAATTTCAGGCCGTGTAGATATGCAAGCATTTATATACAAATAATTTAATAAGCAGAAATCCGAAATTTACCTTAACATATTAAGTTAGAGGAAGATGCGACTGAATTGATGCTTGAAGAATGCACT
>NW_015555784.1:335153-341767 GCF_001515605.1 Sinocyclocheilus anshuiensis | reverse complement strand
GAAGAATGCACATCCAGCAGCCATTATAAACAGTTGGCGGTTAAAGTTTTCTATGCACAATTTGATTTGACGAAATTCACGAGACCTATTACTATCTCTCTAGCCAATCACATTGATGGATAAAAATAAAATTAAAATAATCATGTAACGACCACAAAAGGAGGAAAATAGCGGAGTAAAAGTACCGATACATCACTTAAAATGTACTCAAGTAAAAGTAAAAGTATACAATTTTTAAACTACTCAAAAAAGTGCAATTACTGATAAAAACGACTTACTGTAATGTGAGTGTTTGTAATTCATTACTTCACACCCCTGCTCGTTGGTCACGGCGGGCTTTGGCTCTCCATCTGCGGTGGGCTCGAACAGCTCCTTGCAGCGGGGTGACACTTGGCTGGGCTCTGGACTGGTGGCCATGACAGGTGATGACTCTGGGCTGGCGGCCATGACAGGTGTTGACTCTGGGCATTGAGGGGCTGACTCCGCTTTGCCCACAGTGAACCAACTACCCAGAGCGAAAAGTTGATGTACTTCTCCAGGGTCCAACACAGATCGGCTCTGGGCATGACGAAGCGGATATCATCGTCCAGGCCACACCAAAACCCTTCCATCAAGGTGAGGTCATCACATGTAGCGAGGTGGCATTGATCAATAAACTCCTGCACATATTCCTCCAAGTCCCAGCCACCTTGAAAAATAAAGATTGTAACCCCTGAAGGGCTGTGAACATTACCCTTTGGGGCCACGTTAATTGAGGCCAGTTCTAGCCTCATTTTTTGTGGTCAGTTATTCTGTCACGCTGCTGCTAGGAAGATGATGAAGATGATAACGAAGGTCATATAAACAAACCCTTTTAATGGTAATCCACAAAATGAAGAGATTCTAAGACACAGGATAACATTCAACAATAACCGACAACCAAAGGAACTGAGGAGGGAACTTAAATACACAGACAAGAGAGGGACTAAATGACTTAATTAACTAGACACAGGTGAACCTAACTAACATAATCAAGGGGGAAACAGAAAATAGGTCAAAGGAACATGTGGGATGAATGAAAACAAACTCAAAGTCCATGAACAGAACATAACCGTGACATATATACATTGAAATTTCTTGAATTGTTATATTAGATTTGCTTCTTGCATATATTTTAATGTTGAAAAGAAATTCTGCGGGATTTCTAAATAAAAGAGGAACAGTTCTGTAACAGTGTTACAAAATGATTTTGTCTTCCTGTTAAAGTGTTTTATTTCTTCAGACATTTGTGCTAAACCAACGCACAATTTAACATTTAAGAAGATTTTTTATATTTTTCAACCTGCATAAAAAAACTATAATTTTGTGTTGTCATTTGAGTAAACACTAAAAGGAAAGGGGGACTAAAAATGGAGTTAAAAGAAATTAACCATTGTAGTAATTTCAGACATAGAAAAGACATGCCTTTTACATCAATTGTTCTTAATCAGTGGGACTCAAACTTCCAAGGGGGCAGAATACAGAATGACTTTAAATTATTATTATTATTATTATTATTATTATTAATCCATTAAAATGTCAATAAAATGCTGTCATGATCCCAGTCCCAGTGTTCCCCTGTCTTGTGTTTAGGACTCTTGTTTTTTACGTGTGTCTGTTGTTTCTCTGTTCAGTTCCTGTCCCTGTTTGCCTTGCCTTGTTTGTTCCCTTGGTTTCCCCTGTTTGTCTCCATGACAATTAATTGACCATGTCCCTTTGCCTGTTAGTATCTATGACAACTCACTGAGCCCCTTTGTTCCCTATATGTCGGTTACTATGAGTTTAAGAGAAAACGCCAATGAAAATTGGCTAGTGGATTTTGCATGCTGAGCCATTCCACATGCACACGGGTATATAAGGCGACAGCGTGCACCCACTCATTAGAATTTTGCTTCGGAGCCGAGTAGTTGATGTTTATACTCACTACAAAGCCATTCATCTTTGTGTTGTGGAGGCTGTTGCTGCTTGGTGTTACGGCGCGTTACAGCGGTGTCCCTGTCAGCAGCAATTCCCCTGGGCGCTTCAGCTAAAAGAGCAGTTTCCTCTAAAAGAGCAAATCACGGACGATTCGTTTCTTTTTCAAGATGCCGTTTTGTCCGTGTCCTTCTGGATGCGGTCGTTTCCTCTCCTCTGTCGACGGCCACGATCACTGTCTTCAGTGTCTGGGCCTTCAGCAAGCTGAAACGGCGCTCGTGGATGAGTCATGCGTCTATTGAGGGTGTATGACCATGGCATCGCTGCGATTGCGTCTTTCCCTCCTCAGGGGGAGTGGAGCAGACCCCTCTGATATTAACCGTCCTGGTTTATCTACCACGAGCAGAGGACCGCCAGTTAGTACTCTGGGAGATCTGAGGGTTACAGTGAGAGCCTCTCCTCCGGGCCACGCCCCACGGACTTCTCACTCCTCCCGCAGCGCATGTCCTGTGCGGCTGCCGAGTGGTTCTGCTGGGCTGTCTCATGGCGGTCTCAGCGTGTCATTCGTTGTTGCCACTGCCGAATCTGACCCAGAGCTGTCGGCCATGCTTGCCCGGGCAGCTGTGAGCATCAGGCTGGATGACTGGTTTCTCGGCGCAGAGCGCGGCTCACAACCTCGTTCTGCTACAGTTCCTTTCTTCCCGGAGGTGCATGAAGAGGTGACGAAGTCGTGGACAGACCCTTTTATGGCCAGAAGCCGCTTGTCTCCCTCTTCCGTCCTCATTACCCTCAATGGCGGGGAAGCTAGGAGGTACGTAGACATTCACCAGACGGAGAGAGCGATTGCGGTGCACTTGTGCCCGCAAAACGCCGCCACTTGGAGGAATCGTCCGCGTCTCCCGTCCAAAGCCTGTAAGCTGTCGGCGGCTCTCGCTGCCAAAGCTTACAGTGCTGCGGGCCAAGCTGCCTCTGCCCTGCATGCCATGGCAATCCTGCAAGTGCACAATGCCAAGGCGCTCAAACAAATGCACGAGGGTAGCACTGACCCGAGGTTGATGCACGAGCTGCGCACGGCGACTGACTTCGCCCTTCGGGCGACTAAAGTCACGGCGCGGTCTCTTGGGAAGGCGATGTCCACTCTGGTGGTCCAGGAGCGCCTTCTCTGGCTCAACCTGGCCGAGATGAGAGACGTTGACAAAATACGGTCTCTTGACACTCCCATCTCCCAGGCTGGCCTGTTCGGCGGCACTGTCAAGGACTTTGCCCAGCAGTTCTCGGCAGTTCAAAAGCAGACTGAGGCCATTCAACACATCTTGCCCCGACGTGATGCTCCAGCTGCCACCGTTCCGTCGCGGGCTGCGTCTCAGCCTGCTCGTCACCGTGGGCGCCCTCCTGTGTCCTCCACCCCGGCTCCGCCCCGCGCTAAGACACCGTCGAGGCCGGCGTGTCGAGCCCCATGCAGGAGAGCGGCGCCCCCCGTGTCGCTAAGTCTGCTAAAGCCGCTAAGTCCTCCAAGAAGACGACGAAGCGGCCCTGACACGGGCAACCCGGAGATGTGGGAGACTGCTCTTCAGGAGGTGGTGAGGACAGCACCGCTCCTTACCCTGGAGGAGGGCCAGGCGGATAATCTTTTGTTTCTGTTTCTTTTTGTTCTGCCTCTGGCTCAACGGCCAGTGGTAACCACATTGTCAAAGAAAGAGCAGTTTCCTTTTCCTCCGGGTTGCAAGGCTCATGGGTCAACAGTGAGTGATGCACCGCTTCCTCACTCTCACCCATGACGCTCCCTATTGCCAGTGGCCAAGAAGTTGCAGTTTAGAGATGCAACGCTTCTCCACGCGTCTCTGGCCAGTCCCTCTGGGGACACAGGGAGTTTTGCTGTGATGACTCAGAACGCGATTACTTCTGGGCCACCCAGCACAACTCCCCATCGCTGCACAACTGCGGGTACGTCGACTGTCCCTTTGGTGCCACTCGTACGGAGTTTGGGAGCGTGGCTTGCGTTGCCCAACCTGTCCTGCTGGCTCATTCTGATGGTTCGACTTGGCTATGCGATTCAGTTTGCCAGGCGACCTCCCAAGTTCAATGGCGTTCTCGAGACTTCATGTTCAAGATGTTGACGCAGAAATGTATTAGGACGCGTACTTTCGTGTCTCGATCCTTCATCGTCACAGACCATTCCTACGGTTTGCGTTCGAGGGTCGGGCATGGCAGTACAAGGTCTTCCCCTTCGGGCTCTCCCTGTCCCCCCATGTCTTCATGAAAGTCTCGGAGGGCGCCCTTGCCCACTATGGGAAGTGGGTATCAGGATCCGTAACTATCTCGATGACTGGCTCATCATGGCCCGGTCGCGAGAGGAGTTGTGCGATCACAGGGACCTGGTGCTTCGGCACCTCAATCAGTTGGGGCTTCAGGTCAGCTGAGAGAAGAGCAAGCTCTCCCCTGTGCAGAGAATCTCTTATCTCGGTATGAAGTTAGACTCGGTGAATATGATGGCACGTCTCACCAACGAACGTGCCCAGTCAGTGCTGAACTGCCTGAGTTCCTTCAGAGGCAGAACAGTGGTACCACTGAAACATTTTCAGAGGCTCCTGGGGCATATGGCATCCGCAGCTGCAGTCACGCCGCTCAGATTGCTTCATATGAGACCACTTCAGCACTGGTTACACTTCAGAGTCCCGAGATGGCCATGGCGCCGCGGTACACATCGTGTCACCATCACACCGATGTGTCACTGCCTATTCAGCCCCTGGTCGGACCTTGCTTTTATATGGGCCAGGGTGCCCTTAGAACAAGTGTCCCGGCATGCCGTTGTCACGACAGATGCCTCCAATGCGGGCTGGGGCGCTACGTGCAACGGGCAGGCAGCTTCGGGGTTCTGGACAGGACCTCGACTGCTTTGGCACATCAACTGTCTGGAGTTGCTGGCAGTGCATCTAGCCTTGTGGAAGTTCCGGCCACTGCTGCTGGACAAGCACGTGTTGGTCTGCACGGACAACACGGGCTGTTTCGTACATCAACCGACAGGGCGGTCTACGATCACGTCGCATGTCTCAACTCACCCGCCATCTCCTCCTCTGGAGTCAAACGCGGCTCATGTCGCTGCGCGCCGTCCACATTCCGGGGGAGCTCAATCATGCGGCCGACATGTTCTCACGACAGCTCACTTTCTCCGGAGAATGGCGACTCCATCCCCAGACAGTCCAGCTGATCTGAAGTCAATTCGGGGAGGCTCAGGTGGACCTGTTTGCTTCCCACGAGTCCTCCCACTGCCAGTTGTACTATTCCCTGACCCAGGCCCCACTGGGCACGGATGCACTGGCACACAGCTGGCCTCGGGCTCTACGCAAGTATGCGTTTCCTCCAGTGAGCCTGCTCGCACAGACACTGTGCAAGGTCATGGAGGATGAGGAACAGGTCCTGTTGGTTGTGCCTTACTGGCCCACCCGGACCTGGTTTTCGGAACTCATTCTCCTCGTGACAGCCCCTCCCTGGTGCATCCCCCTGAGGAAGGACCTTCTTACTCAGGGGCTGGGCACCATATGGCACCCGCGTTCAGATTTCTGGAACCTCCATGTGTGGCTTCTGGACGGGACGCGGCAGACCTAAGTGATCTGCCACCAGCGGTGGTAGACACTATCACTCAGGCTAGAGCCCCCTCTACGAGGCAGGCCTATGCTTTGAAGTGGAGTCTGTTCACGAATTGGTGTCCTGCTCACCGAGAAGACCCCCAGAGATGCTCGGTTAGATTCGTGCTTTCTTTCCTGAAAGAAAGGTTGGATCGTAGGCTGTCACCATCCACCTTGAAAGTGTTTGTTGCTGCTATCGCAGCACAACACGATGCAGTGGACGGACGGTCCCTGGGAAGGCATGACCTGATCGTTAAGTTCCTGAGGGGTACCAGAAGGTTGAATCCTCCTAGGACACCCCTTATACCCTCCTGGTTTCTCTCTGTTGTCCTGGCTGGACTTCAGAGGGGTCCCTTTGAGCCGCTTGATTCAGCTGAGCTGAAGTTCCTGTCTCTTAAAGGGGTGGTTGACTTTTTTTTCTAGGCTTGATTGTGTTTATGGGATGCAGTCTAACATGTGTTAATGATTCATTTTTTTTAAAAAGTGCATTATTTTTCACATAATTTACCTTTATTCTACACAGGTCTGTCCCTTCTCCCATTAATGCGCTGATCATTTTCTGCTTTTATGAAGCCCCTCCCTAAGAAATACGTGATGGGCTCAGATTGGTTAGCTGGCCTGGCCCAGTGTGTTGTGATTCGCTAAACCGCCTCTAGTGCAAACTAGACGTCTAAGCGTCCCGCCCCTCACCTCTTCGGCATGTGCTCCGGTTGTATTGTAAACAATGGCATCGTCTATATTGCTTATCAGTTTGAGCCCGGTTGAGAAGCAGACGATATTAGGGAAGAGGATCGCGCAGAACCTGTGCAAGCACGGCTCTTCATGGTATGTTTTTTGATTGTTGTTGTCTCATACTTTTAGATATGCTGTTATTTGTAAATGCTACTGCTTCTGTTAGCTTTTAATATACGGTTTTATTTAAAGTTGATTAAAAGTTTAATACAGTACGGCAACCGCACGCGCGTCCATGTATAACGCTTCTCATAGCTATGTGAAAATAAGTGTATAAATGGAACAGTTCATTGTTTGAGATAAGCTGAATGAGAGAGAGAGAGA
>NW_015555784.1:324897-335101 GCF_001515605.1 Sinocyclocheilus anshuiensis | reverse complement strand
ACCCCTGATACCCTCCTGGGATCTCTCTGTTGTCCTGGCTGGACTTCAGAGGGGTCCCTTTGAGCCGCTGGATTCAGTTGAGTTGATCAACCACCCCTTTAAGACAGCGCTCCTGATCGCGCTCACTTCCATCAAGAGGGTCGGGGACCTCCAAGCATTTTAGGTAAGTGAAGAGTGTCTTGTGTTCAGGCCGGCCTACTCTCACGTTGTCCTGAGACCCCGGCCTGGATACGTGCCCAAGGTTCCCACGACTCCCTTCCGAGATCAGGTGGTGAACCTGCAAGCACCGGCAGATCCAGCCTTGGCATTGCTGTGTCCTGTCAGAGCGTTACACATATACGTGGACCGCACCCAGAGCTTCAGAAGCTCTGAGCAGCTCCTTGTCTGCTTTGGAGGTCAGCAGAAAGGGAAGGCTGTCTGCAAGCAGAGGTTGGCCCACTGGATAGTGGATGCCATGGCCTTGGCGTACCAATCCCAAGGCGAGCCGTGCCCCCTGGGGGTGAGAGCCCACTCCACTCGGAGTGTTGCCTCCTCCTGGGCGCTGGCGCAAGGCGCCTCTCTGGCAGACATCTGTCTAGCTGCGGGCTGGGCGACACCTAACACCTTCGCAAGGTTTTACAACCTTCGTGTAGAGCCGGTTTCTTCCCGTGTGTTGGGTAACAGTTAATTGCCGGGAAGAACTGGCTCTGTGTCATGCTTGCTGCGCCATTCCCCCTCACACGGGAATGCGAGCGCCTTTCTTTTCCCAGTAGAGTTCCCCAGTTGGCGAACCCTGGTCGAGCATCCTCCAACACCCCTGGCAGTCAGACTTGGCGGAGCATTCTGACGCCAGGCCCAGTACTGGTGTTAGCATGCCCGGAGTCCGGTCAGCCCCTGTACTTGGCTAGGTGTCCATGTGGCTTGATTCCCTACGGGTAATCCCATATGTGTATTCTTCCACGGTAAGGTTTCCCTCTCTGTAAACCCGTGTCTTCCCTTGACAGACCCGCTCTGTCAGTCTCTTCTGGCAGTTGTTCCATCCCTACTCTAAGGTAGGACCTGCCTCAGAGACCCATTCCATATGTAGTACTGCCCCCTGGGTCAGTCCATATCAGTATCTCCACATGTCACCTCCCTATGGGTAGGATGTGGTCTCCGTAGCGACATTTTTCCTTAAGGCTCGCTTCCCCATCGTTCAGCCAGGCTGATAGAACAAATAAAAAAGATTTGAAGCAATCTTTCTCTGAAGGTTGAAGTCCCTTACAAAAAATGTTTTGTGTAATATAAATTTTTTCCCCTTTAAGAATTTTTTTAAAAAACAAACATCTAGAATCACAAAATTAATTGTGGTTAATTCTACAGTGACAAAGAGCTCAATGCACTGCAACTAAAAAAAACACATGCAAATAGAAAAAGCACTAGCAAATTAAGAAAACGTCTTCATCAGTTTGACAACACACGCGCTGCAAATACTCACAACACAACCAAATACAGAAACACGCTGCAAAGACTCGCAACACAACCAAATACAGAAATGCAAAGACTCCCAGCAAACACATTCCCATGTCTGACACTTTGATGAATTGCTCCTCACTGTGATACATCTATCTTAAAATTGCATAAGCCTCTCGCAAAGTCCCTGCGTGCCACATCAAAACCGTACTACGGTGGCCAAGAGAGCTCAACGCGCTGCAACTTAAGAAAACACCAGCAAATTAAGAAAACGTCTTCATCAGTTTGACAACACACGCGCTGCAAATACTCACAACACAACCAAATACAGAAACACGATGCAAAGACTCGCAACACAACCAAATACAGAAATACGCTGCAAAGACTCGCAACACAACCAAATACAGAAACACGCTGCAAAGACTCGCAACACAACCAAATACAGAAATACGCTGCAAAGACTCGCAACACAACCAAATACAGAAACACGCTGCAAAGACTCGCAACACAACCAAATACAGAAATGCACTGCAAAGACTCACAACACAAACAAATACAGAAAAGCAGAACACAACGGACATGTTTCAAGGGGACACCAACAACCCTTACGAAAAAAATATATTATAGTAAAATTGTAGTGTTGATGTTTTTGGCGTTTACCATTTTACCATTACCATTTTTTTTTTTGGTGATTACCATTTGTGTAAACACACAAATACCATAATTAAACTATGGTTAGTGTAATTTGGGATTACCATGGTTTAACTATAGTGACCGTGTTTATTATTATTTTTTAAATAGTAAAACCGTGGTTAATTTTCGTATGGGAAGTTGTAAAAGTAAGTTATAAATTTCCGATATGGTCTGTGCTTATTTGCAGAGCGCTTCTGTATTTGCAACGCGTTTCTGTATTTGATTGTCTTGCGAGGTTTTGCAGTGTGTTTCTGCATTTGGTCTCGTTGTGAATATTTGCAGCACGTGTGTTGTCAAACTGATGAAGATGTTTTCTTAATTTGCTGGTGCTTTTTCTATTTGCATGTGTTTTCTTAAGTTGCAGCACGTTGAGTTCTCTCGGCCAACGTATTTTTCACCTGTATCAACGTTTATAATATATACAATACTCAACTATTTTCTAAAATAGTTTGATACTGGTTGAACAGCGGGGTGCCTTTGAGTCACAAAACAGCTGGTTTGATTCTAAGGTTCAAAGACAGGGTGGAAAATGGTCATGTACTAACGGTCACATACAATGTGAACATAATTCATTATAAGTGGACTTCAGGGAAAAATGCTAAAAAATGTATGATGTGGCCCTTTTAATCTATACAGGAGGTTGACCTCATATTCCATCATATGCCATGATCTGTATCAAATGCTTTGACTAAACCTTATTTAACATCATAAAATCAGGCCATTCTGGAAATGAGTGATCAAAGGAAAACTTGAATGGGCAAAATCACCAGTGCGAGATTCCAGCGTATCATTTGTTACATAAAATATATTTATTTATTTAAAGAAAAATGAAAGGAAAAACTGATCAAAGATGCGAATGATTCACTTAAGGAAGAGGTGTAAATTACTACATTTAGGCGGAAAAAGTTATGTGTAATAGTATATCAAAGCCGAAGATCACAACTAGCAATGTTTTCTTTGATCTAAATGTAAGGTGCACTGCATCAGTAATCGTTCTCCTAATTAAACACAATGCGAGTATAACTAAAGTAAACTGTTCAGGTTTCCTAACAACCTTTAGATCTTCCTCACAATAATCACCAACCAGTGCCAGATAATCATAGACCCCCTCAGCTCCCATTGAAATTGTATTTCTTTCTTCTTTTTCCTTTAATAGGCCAAGCTTGCTCGATTATGACTGCTAGAAACCGACCCATGCTGTTATACAACATTGCCTTGAACCAGTTTGGTGCTTATTGTGTCTCTTTTTTCTGTCTAATAATTACAGTTTGGCATTTAATCATGTCAGTCGTTCTCTCACACACGCACACCAAGGATTAGCCAGAGGTTTCTGGCCCTAAACGGAAGAAATATAGATCATTTTGAAGTGCTCCACACTTCAGAGAAGCATTTCTGTGGCAGGGACTTCGAGGCGGGCTGCAATTTTATTACATATTCCTAGGATACAACACTAAACATTTCCATAATCTTCACCTCAGAGCAGCACAGTAAACAGACTCATTTTCAATCATTTCTCATGGCTTTATGCAAAACAGGCTGATATGAATAAATGCATTTTGAAATTGGGGTAAAACACATACCGCACACACGATGAAGGGATCGACGGAGCTCTCCGTGAGGCAAAGAGCATGGTGTGTGTTCAGTGTTGATGGGGAGCTGGGAACAAAATGTTACTACGAAACAGGTATACGGCATAAATGGAGTCAAAAGAGCATGAACAAAACCAAGAAAATGATTGAAATAGAAAGAAATTAAAGTATTATTTTATTCTATCGGTTCTAACATACAGGTATTTGAGGATCTTTAAAGCCTCTTTTCCATTACTAATGCAATATTATTCCTCCCTGCTACCTGAGGCTGCATATGATTTCACATGATTACATATTATGTGTGATTTGCTGCATATATTTGCTCCTGACAGTGAGATATGACATATGTGACACTGAATTTATATTACTCATGTCTTCAGAAGATCATTGCCGGTAGCGTTCGGCATCAGGAAACAAAGACATGCTGGTTATCTCCCCTCCCCATTCGCTCTCTTTACGTTGCAACTCTTGGATGACAGTAAGCCTTGTTTTCCAGCATTATCACACAGGGGAAATGTCGTGAGCACAGGCCCCATGGTTTGGAGTGACAGAGTCATCTGCCACTCAAGATTACAGCTCAATAAAAGTGACATGCACGATAGCTGTCAACAAAAGAGCTCCCTCTATACAGCCAGGACACACCTCTAAAGGATTGCAGCCTGCTGGAAAACTACATTTCTCACTGGAGGAAAAAGAAAAAAAAAAAGACTCCTAACTCCGAAGTCACTAAAAACTGTCAAGGGAGTCTAAGAATAGTTTGCAATATCCAGCACAGAGCAGGTGCCCCAAGCAGTGAGACCCCCCAGTTACTTAGGGGCCCGAACACCCTTTATAAATAATTTTAAGAGACACTGCTTGTTTAATGTATCAATGTGATTTCATTAGTAGTAACAAGCTTTCATAACTCAAGTTTGGTTCTAGAAGAAATACATTATTGTATGTTTGCATACTGAAAGGTATGTTACTAATGTAATGAAATTATCTAAAATGTATATTTTTGTTTGTACCAACAAATTTAGAGATATACATGTTTATAATTAATTTTATGTTCATAGAATATTACATTTGCAAGTTAATAGTTAATTTTATTATATTCAATCAGTAAGCTTTTTTGTTATTGTTAACTAAAACTGGTAGGTAACTATTTCAATTACCAAAAATACATTCTATTAAATATAAAACAAAATATTGATAAGATTAAAAACTGTGCCTTGCCAACTAACTGAAATGCACAAGTTTAAGTTTTAGTTTAAGTACTAAAATGATAAAATCTAAAACTAAAATGAAAATAAAGATAAACAAAAAATGAAAATGTCAAAAACACAAAACAAAATGAATAATACTTATTTAAAAATTAAAAAAAGAAAACCAAAAATATAATAATAATAATAATAACATAGCATTTTAACAGTGTTATACTGTTCTGTGTGAATTCTGGTGCCATATCAAAGGAGCCTCATCACTTTATCCAAGCCAATCATTTTCATTCATTTTAATATATATATATATATATATATATATTTATTTTATTTATTTATTTATTTATTTTTATTTATTTATTTATTTATTTTATTTTTTTACATCATATACTGTACATACATACAAACATACATGTTCTGTTGTTCTGGAGCCAAATGGGTTCAATTTACAAGTCCCAGGAAGAGCACAGGACCCTCCAAACTTTTATTGTTTCATGATCATGTGCAACTAAAAATAGTAAAAGTTAAATGTTTATTAATTAGTAGAGTGCCGTGTTACTACCTGCCAGTCACTGTGGTTTCATTTGCATCCATTTTTATATCAGTTTCAATAACCTTACTGCCGCCACGCACCACATCGCCATCTGCATGTGGGCTGTCTTCCCCCACACAGACTCACATGTCAGAAAGTTTCAGCATAAGATGAGATCTCAATGTCTACGAAAAAACAATAATTTATTTTGGTTGATTCTTATTTTATTCAATTAGTTTTTGGTCATTTATTGTGTGTTTCAGTTTATGAAAAGCTTTTTAATTAACCCTGACATTAAGAATACCGATGGGATTGTGTCTTTATAGAGGATGTTTGGGGCCCTTGTGCAGTTTGTGCTGTGGTGCCCCATGGTGCTTTGAATCGGTTGTGATCCAGATGTCAGGAGAGCAAATAACAAAAAGCCAAATAACAAAAACTTCTGCAGCTGCCCCCAAAGAAATAAACATTCAAATAGTCGCTGTGATCTACTTACTGAAATAGATATGATAATCAGTGTGAGGGATTGTCTACAGATGGATGTGAATGAGAATCAGCGTTGCATGTTGTCAAGAGATGTGTGTGACAATCATGCGGATAGAAGCAGTGAGAAACACAGCGAGGTCCCCAAACATCTCCACAGTCTTTTAACCTGTCACACTTCATCTGCTCACTATGTTCATTCATGAATATTGCAGTTAAGAAATGGAATATGACTGGGAAGTGCACTGTGGAAGGTCTGAACTGTGTCCCTCAGGTGTTACACCCACTCCTGTCACCAGTTGTCCAATTTAAGCCTCAAATTTCATTTGTCCTCATAGACATGATGGTCAGATGAGGGCATGCCATAGCCTCTATAACAGTTTTTTTCTTCTGCATCTTCTGTTGAAATTTCATTTCATTTTGCATTCTTTCCACAAAATGCAATGCTGCTATAATCCATATCTGAACATTTCATTATAAAAAGAGTTTCACGCATTTTTGCAATAGAATAAATATCACTGTTCCTAATACTTTCCGGAATATCCAAACAGACGCAGAGATATTCTGGGGAGTGGCAGCTAAAGGGATGTAATCAACAAGGTTTGATCAGGCATGATAGACCTCAATACCATGGAAAAAGTGTATTTTACACCTAGAACAGACATGGAAGGGATAGTTTATCCCAAAATTAATGTCATTTACTCACCTATTCCTTTCCACACAGGGACCACAGGAGTGGTCAAGTTCTAAAAAGGACACATATAAGACTATATTTTAAGTGCTCTGAAGTAGATAGCTTTGAGATAGTTTTGTATGAAAATAAAAAAAAAACTGAATTGAATTTAATTAACTATTTTTACAATATTTTTTTCTATTCTATGATGAATAGAAAGCTCAAAAGAATTGTATTTTATTTGAAATACATGTATTTACTAGTGCATCCTGTGCATCTTGATATACTGTAATGATTTTTGCAAAGTGCTCTCAGAGGTGATTGATGTTTTAACAAGCATGTTTTAACTATTTAAAAAGCTTGAAAGTGATTTGCATGTTGCCAGTTTGTACACAGAAAATGTGTTCAGGATTTACCACAAAGTCATCTACACACAAACGCCACTCATGCATTTTAAAAGGGCGATCCTCATTCACTTAAAATAGGGAAAGCTGTTAGAGAGGATAAGGATCTCATCCAGTATTAATCCCAACACTCAGCCCCGTCAGGAGAGCGGAAAGCTTTGCCAATGTATTTCGCTATTGCTACTTTGGATTTCATGCTCATGCTCTGGAAATATTATACTTTATGTTATGTGTCTGTATAGCAATGATATAGTCTACAAGTGTAATATCAAATTCCTCAATTTTACTCATAAAACAAGAATGAAAGTGCTCTTTGGCCCTCAAAGACAGTCTGTGGCATACAAATAGAATAATGTTACAGCGAAAGTCAGGCCAAATCATTCAGTTTCCTCAGCTATACAGGGATTTAATAATTGACAGTTGAGATGATAAGACGATGACTGCAGAGGCCTGACCTGAGGTCGAGAAATTAATAAAGCAAAGACATTGAATAAAGAATTTTGTTTCTCCAGTGCGATAAGCTCTAAGTATAAAGCATGTAATTGTATAATCACCTCAGCTTCTTATCCTCTCACAGGACTCTGCAACTCAGGTTTGCTTGTAAATGACTATCGATTTGTTTGTTTCACACTTCATCTGATTAACATAAATATTTTTGCTCTGGGATCCACATTACATGTTTGGAATGTTTCATTATATTGGTGCCTGAGGTCTGTGAATGGAAATTTCACCATCAAAATGGAATCCTTGATCTTAAAAAAAAGAAAGCTCATTTTACACTAAATTTTAGTGTATGATTATGTGGTTAACTAGACATCCCTTGACAATTAACTTATTCTTGTGTTTAGCCCTGTGTCCAAAGGACTTTACACTTTGGTGGCAGCGGATGGCACATCATGACAATGGATGTTTCATGGCCAGCTGCCTGCTTAGATTGGCATCTTTCCCTGTGTAGACGCAGGTGTGATTGCTCGACATTTAAATTAGAACTGTCGAGGTATGCTAGGGTTGTTCAACATTCAAAATGCAATTGAGAATGCTTATAAAATTCCAATTAAAATGCTGAATTTGAATCGAATGACGGCATGATTGCAACTTGAATTTGAACTCAAGGAAGTAGATTTGAAATGAATTGAAATTCAAAGATAACAACAATAATTATTAGCTACGTTTAACTGTAAAAATAAAGAAAAAAAAGACATTATCTGTTAAGTTTATGGATAATTCCTTCAACCCTAAAACATTGTGTGCTATGTAGTATGTAGTTCAAAATACAGGTAATACACTTGTGAAAAATCAATATGTAAAATTCCCTCATATTAACATTGTACATTGGACTTTTCTTAGAGTGAGCTTAATTTTTAACTAGAAAAGAAAGGTTTGTCAGGACAAACTTGGAAGTTGCCTTGAAAACAACTTGTTTGAAAAAGTTTTAAATGTCTTGAGGATGCAGACAGGCAGACAGGATAATAGATATGTAAATTAACTTTCATTTTATGGTCCAGGGTGAAAGAAGACTTAATTTGATGAATGATTGTAAAGTGTCCTTGAGTTTGTAGAAAGGCACTAAATAAAATAAACATTATTATTATTATTATTTCCTTGAATGCCACTACCTGTGTTTTTATTTTATTTTATTTTAGTTTAGATTATTATTATTATTATTTTATTTTGTCATTTTAAACCCTATGGTAAGAGACTGTACACATTATGTCTACAAACATGTGTTTTCAATGCAAGTACTATGCACTGTAATTTTACGTTGAAGTGTCGCTCAATCAGATTGGCAGTCTACTAGACTGTGTATATTTCAGTCATCAAGTTAAGCCTTGTTCGTGCAGAGGTTTTAAAATATTAAGAGTTCGGACAGTCTACATTAATAATTAAAGGATGGTATTCCAAGACAAAGTGTCTGATGTGTGTGAGAGAAAATTTGAGCAGGCAGTGTACTACCAATGTACTCATGAAAAGAAAAGGGGGACATCCAGAGCTAAAAGAATATTATCAACCAAAAATGTAACTAGCTTTGCAAATTACCTCCCACAGCTACCTTTTACGTCTATATATATATAATAAAGTAACCAAACCTTTGGTATTTTGTTCTACGTTCTACGTGTTATACGTTTTTCAAAATTGTACACTTTTAACATGTTTTGCTATCAGCGAAAAGGCAAATGTTGCAGACTTGCTATTTAGTCAATGATTACCTTTTTTGTAGATTCATTGCTTAATTTTAAAATCAGACATCACATCTTAAATCAGACTAGATAATTGACTGGATTTCCTCCCATCTGAAACCAAAGCACAAGATGGTGTTTTTCATCGACATGTATAATTTAATTTCCAATTCACTGAGAGCAAATTAACAATGACTTTTTACAAAATGAAACAGAAGTATGTTCAAAACATCTAGCTGTCTTTTTTTCTTAAATAGAAGTTTTGGGGAAATATTAAAGAATCACTAGTAGTTCAATTCAAACAAAACGTAATTTTGAATCCTGTTAGTTTAAAACACACTGCAGCCTTTTGCTGCTGGTATAATTGAGGGAAGCAATTAACTGATTATGCCAAAGGCAGGACAGAAATAGTCAGGATATAATGTAGTAAATCAGCTCAAAAGGGAAATATTTATGACTAATTATAGCTGGTTATGATTAATAATAAATATCTAGATTAGATCTTCGAATTAACTGTAGCAGAATCAATATTACCATTACTTGATCTGTCCGTCCACCGAGCAGACAAAATAATCATTTATCAATTCAAAGAAAGATTATTTTCCTGGCCAAGGAAGAATACTTTCCTTATTTATGCAGTGCTAGCAGTAATTTAACATATGTAGCAAGGGTTCAAAACATTCATTGACTTCGAATTGTGAGCAGCAAACAGAGGCAATCGATCGTGAATATAAGGGATTTAATAAATGAAACTATATCTAACATATAACTAACTAAGCAAAACACATATATACAGCATGAAACAAAGTAAGGAAAAGAGAGAGTGAAGTAAAAGGATGGCAATATTTCACATCAAGTTTAAACACAACCTTTGAGAATCATCAAAGAATCAAAAATCACCTTAAAAGGGGCTGAAACTTAAACACGCATTTAAATAGTTGTAAACGGTTACTTGCATTGGCTTCGATCGCTGAACAAGAGTTCTGATGTGGTAGACAACGGAGGTCTTTGATGAGTTCGTTAGGA
>NW_015555784.1:316314-321920 GCF_001515605.1 Sinocyclocheilus anshuiensis | reverse complement strand
GCAGACAAAATAATCATTTATCAATTCAAAGAAAGATTATTTTCCTGGCCAAGGAAGAATAATCTTTCCTTATTTATGCAGTGCTAGCAGTAATTTAACATATGTAGCAAGGGTTCAAAACATTCATTGACTTCGAATTGTGAGCAGCAAACAGAGGCAATCGATCGTGAATATAAGGGATTTAATAAATGAAACTATATCTAACATATAACTAACTAAGCAAAACACATATATACAGCATGAAACAAAGTAAGGAAAAGAGAGAGTGAAGTAAAAGGATGGCAATATTTCACATCAAGTTTAAACACAACCTTTGAGAATCATCAAAGAATCAAAAATCACCTTAAAAGGGGCTGAAACTTAAACACGCATTTAAATAGTTGTAAACGGTTACTTGCATTGGCTTCGATCGCTGGATTCAAAAGTTCTGATGTGGTAGACAACGGAGGTCTTTGATGAGTTCTCTAGGAGTGAGCTGGAAGTTCACTTCTGGTTCTTCTGAAGAAGGAAAAGTCCACAGCGACTAAAGTTACTTGAAGATAAAAACTGCCGGAGAGTAAAAGGTCTTTACGTGTGTGTGTTTGTGTGTGTGTGTGTGTGTGTGTTAGTTTGCTTGGTCAGCCAGGCCCGTCGGTGCCTGGCCCCGGGTGTCATTTACGTCTCTTTGGAATGTGTTTGAAATTCAATGGTCAGACGAGAGTGGTGAAACTGTTTAGCATCTCCTTGATAGTGGGGGGGAACCATGGGCCATTTAGCACCCATATAAGTGTAAAGTCTGTGACCAGGACTGTAATTTATATGCAAATGTCAAAAGCTAAAAAGGGTCTCTTAAGCCATAAAACCCCAAAGATCATGCATGATTCTGTGCAGACGCTACAATAATAATAACAATATAGAAAAACAAATATGTTCAATTTCCATTTCGCTCCTAGCAAATAATTACAGTAATGAGATTTTCTCTTGTAGAAGTCTTGTAAGGTGGAACTGGGATTAAAACGGAATTGAACAGAGAAGATTGAGTGAAATCAATTACTGAGTGTAGCTAGAAGCTGAATCTTTGATGGTCAAAACCACTTCGATTCTGAAGAAATGCTTTGGTTGTACTATTATATGTTTAGCCTAAATGACACAGTCTGTTCCTCTTCTGTCGCTCTGTGGTAGAACCTGCTTCCAACCTCCATCCTATCTGCACAAATGTCACAAGGAAGTCTCATTGGCATGTGCTCTTGCAGATTCATTGCGCTTTTCACAGCATACACTGCTATGCTGCTTTCCCATTAGATCTTAAGTCTGCGCTGAGGTCAGACACCGGATCTAATGGCCCACCGGCGCTCTTGACTGACCTGACACTGTGGAAGTTGCACATTCTTTTTTAGAATCACACCTCTCCCTTTCACATCCTCTCATTTCCTCTGCGTTAATCAGGCAACTGACAGAGCTGGAGAAAGTGACTAATGAAATGTCACTGTGACTCTGATAGAGACGCAGACCTGGAGAAAACAGAGAGGATGAAATGGACGAGGACTGCATCCGCAGTATGGTGGGTCTCGCCATGGTGAGTCCATCTGTTTATCACATGTGATCCAAATATGGAACCAAATGGATATCATCTGCTTATGATAGATGATAAATATTCTCGTTTGCGCCGTAAGTAGGTCAAGATAGTGAAAGTCTTTGGTAAAATTGTTGTTGGGCCAAATGAACCAGGTATATTTGCATTTAGGAAATAGACAAATGTTCCAACCTAGATACTGTAGAAAAACAAATACTATTAAAATGAATGTCATGATTCCCACTATGACCACTAAATGGTAGAAGAGGATCATTTATTGTCTCCTTTACCATTTCCACTCTGTAATATAGTTATTTACACATGTTTTGCTAAAGGATTTATATTTAGACATTATAAAATCACTATTATAACATTTTACCCTCTACTGCATGGTGTAGCCATATGGCAAGCAATGAACCACAAAGTCTCACCTTTGTGAGAGAGTGTAAACTAGCCAAGGATGTTACAGTAAATCATATTACAATTTTCTTAATCCCAATAAGTGTTAAATTCTTTAAAGAAATTCTTAAAAGAAAGATGTTTAATGTTGCATTGAGAAAACTAAGATTTATCTGTAGCACATATACTGTATATTGTGCTTTAATTGAATTGGGTTATTGGATTGAATAGCCTATCTGCCTCTTTTTCTGCCTCTTTTTTTAGGCTAATATATTATTAAGCCATATCAGATGTGCAGAGGTGTACATTATTACAAGGGTCTTTACAATTACATGTGACAACGTCAAACATTGTTATCAAAATATAACCCTATTGCAAAACTTCAATAACCAGAATCATTGCTGAAGAATCGCATCCATGGCGTTACTTTTCTCACCGCTGGCCAGAATGGACCAATCAAAGACGTGCTACTGCATAAGGATGGAAAGATGTTTAACCCTCTACCGCATGGTGTGGCCATATGGCAACATACTCGTTGTGTTCATTTCCTTGCCACTGTCTCTTTAAGAGAACAATCTTGGTTGTTTTTTTCTTCTTTTTGTTGGAAAGAGAAGACCTTAGTTTAGCCAGTGATGTGCTTTGGTTAAGTCACATGACATGTAGTTTTTTTTCTGTGGTGAGATTTCTGACAGACTGCCGTCTCTTGTCAGTAGTTAAGCAAACTAAAACGTCAGTAACAAACAAGGACCAGTCCGTGTCACTTCTACAAAAAAATCGGAAACATCACTGTTATGAGTCATGTTCATAGTCTCATGTTCATAGTCTTCCTCTCATAAGATTGTGTAAGATTGTGTAATGCTGAATTTTCATGAACTGCAATGTTTTTGGTTTTATGTCAATGTTTTATGATACATGATGATATACAGTATATATTTGTTTTAACCGTATACATTTGCAATTTAAATAATATTCATGAAAAATGTAATGCAATTCAAAAATTATAAATCATTATTCAGCAAAAAAGAATGGAATAAATAAAAGCACAAGTTGTTGGAAAGTATGTATAAGGTGTCAATTATACTGTAAGTATTGTGTTAAAGCTTATAATAGCACCAATTGAATCAACACAAACAACATTTCTGAGGAAAAATATTAATTATAAGTAAGCTTACACTTATTCTAAGTTAGATCCACTATAGTATGCTGTTGCCGTATGGCAACATATCATAAAGTACCTTAAAATAATATTTTTTTTTCCAATTTTTTTTTTACAGCACTTCAAGTTAAGCCATTCTTAGAAAAGAAAAAGATTCAAATATTTTTTTTCTATAGGTCTATCATAATGTGTGCGGTAGAGGGTTAAAATCTCTTTTTTTGTCAAAGTTCAGCATTGTTTTGTATTGACGTATGAAGTAGCAAGAGTTTTCAACTCATTGAATCTACTTGAATTACACCGATGGCCTATTTTGAATTTACAACGACAATTTTCAGTGAAAAGTGGCTAGTTTGTATCCTTGTTTACAATCTTAGTTTTTCTCAAATGTAAATCAAATGCCCATTCACAAACATGTTTCCACCATTGCACCATTGCTTGTTCTCCATCATTGCATAGGCCCACTCATGGATGAGACATGCAGATAACTATAGTCAACCTTCACTGAATTTTATATAATCAATGAACTTTTGCAGCACTGTTGTCATACCTAAATCGAGCTCTGTACAAAGGAAAATAATGTAACAATGTAAAATATGTTTTTTTTTCAAGCATTTAAATATGGTTTCATTTTTTTTTTCATTTTCGTACTTTACAAATTAACGAAAAATTAGCGCATATTTTCTAGTACATTTAACTGCACTGTGCTCACATTTGGCCTACTTGTGCATTACATTATAAATAAAAAAAATACATAGCCTATCATCTTGTGCCCTACTGTGATCTCAAATTGCAGAATATTTCAGTAGGCTGCATGCATTTGAGAGACGTTCTTAAATGTAATGCACATACAAGCATGAACCGTTTTGCAGTTTTAATCGCCATTTTGGTAATTTTGTGACTTAACTGACCACGTATGCTCGCAGTTTCTAGTGCGGTTTATTTATGAAGTGAGCGTGCGCCTCATTTTCGCGTACAGTTGAAGAGCGTGCGCCGTGAGCACAGTAAAATGGCTGACAGGACAGGAAAGTTTTTTACTGACATTTAACAATATCTCATCAGACCGCAGTTCTCTGTTGTTCTACTGAAGCTCATTTGGCACATGTACCTTTTCCTGCTGAGGGCAATCTGAAGTGCACGTCTGAAAAGTCACCCGTTTGTTGTGGTTGCAAAGAGATACGGCCATTCCGCATCTTAATACGTTTTTAATAAATACATTTTTGAACTCATTAAAATGCTAAAAGCTGTTAAATAAAAATGTTGCATTAATTATTTTTAATAACTAAGCTTTTGATTATTTATAACATTTTATTAAAGAAGATTTTCACAGAATGATTTTGGCAAAATGGCGCTCCACTATGTGTGGCGCCCCTATGCTCTGCATACCCCATTTTTGCACCACTGCCTTTTAGTATTTTTAAACTGTATTATATGACTCATATCAGGCCTATCAGAGCTCCATAGAGCTGGACATGTTAAGGTCACATTACCAGCTGAATACTGCTTGTTTATTTCCTAGTAACTTCACTGTTATCGAACATTTTCACTTGCAGAATAAATTAATCTGATAGACTGCAAATACCGCATTGCAGGAGTATCCGTATCAGTAATTGAATTTTAACAATGCTGCATCCTTGCCAGTATGTGTCAATATAGGTGCAAGACCATATCGGCGTGCACCTTTAATAAAATAAAAAAATAAAATATTTAAAAAACATTTTTATTATATAATTTTGTATGAGTAGACAAACTTTGATTGAAATTTCTTGCTCAATGCAAAATTAAACTGATTTGCATTATATTTATCCACCTTATTTTTCAATGCACAAGTAAGCAATTTCCTGTAAATGTCTTCAATTCATTAGCTGCTATAGGTAAACAACTAGAAGAATAACAGGACTATTTATGCTACAAACCAGTATGTTTATGATTGTTATAATAAATAAAAAAAATGATAACAAATACCAGTTTGCGATGTCAAGCAAAATAACGGACAGTTTTATACAGCTAAAATTTGTACTCTGCCCCTTTTGTTCTGACCCCTGATAGGACTGATGTTTGTGTTTGGACTCATTGCCTGCCTCTCCACTATTGTCTCTGCTTCTGCCCTTGTGTATGACGAACGATCTGCTTGCTTCTCTGACTTTGACCCTCTGCCTGATTATCGACATCTGTTTAAAGCCTTGATCTTTAATAAACTTCCGCTCATGGATTCTAACCAAACTCCAGCATCTCTGTTATAGAATACTTCGCCTCCTATGAATCCAGCGGAAGTGTCGAATCTGCAAGCAGCATTCTCATGCCAAGCTGAAATGCTCCAGAAATATCAGGAACAACTCACCAAGCTGCAGACCGTCAACGAACACCTGACGCACTACATTCAATCTCTCCCTCCACCCACTCCTAAGACCGTAAGTCTCGCTCTTCCTGACAAATTTGACGGTACCGCTGAGCAATGCAAGGGCTTCATTCGCCAAGTACAAGTTTATCTGGATCATCAAG
>NW_015555784.1:297113-315897 GCF_001515605.1 Sinocyclocheilus anshuiensis | reverse complement strand
TGTAACGCCAAGCCAGCAGAGGGAGCCCTCGCCCGAGTACTGACCGTGCTCCACTCCCTCTGCTTCCTCTACTTCCATTTCCTGTTTGACTCTCATATAAACTGAGACCAGTCCATGTGCTGATCGCGAAGTATTGCCAGTTTATCTGCCTTACCAAGCGTTATTCTTCCTCTGTTCCTGATTGATTTCCTGTGTATGATTCTGCCTGACTTCTTGACTCACGGTATTTGTACTCTGCCCCTTTTGTTCTGACGCCTGATAGGACTGATGTTTGTGTTTGGACTCATTGCCTGCCTCTCCACTATTGTCTCTGCTTCTGCCCTTGTGTATGACGAACGATCTGCTTGCTTCTCTGACTTTGACCCTCTGCCTGATTATCGACATCTGTTTAAAGCCTTGACCTTTAATAAACTTCCGCTCATGGATTCTAACCAAACTCCAGCGTCTCTGTTACAGAATACTTCGCCTCCTATGAATCCAGCGGAAGTGTCGAATCTGCAAGCAGCATTCTCATACCAAGCTGAAATGCTCCAGAAATATCAGGAACAACTCACCAAGCTGCAGACCGTCAACGAACACCTGACGCACTACATTCGATCTCTCCCTCCACCCACTCCTAAGACCGTAAGTCTCGCTCTTCCTGACAAATTTGACAGTACCGCTGAGCAATGCAAGGGCTTCATTCGCCAAGTACAAGAGATTCGAATCAGAGGGCAAAAAGTGCGCTTTCCCTGGCAGCAAGAATGGAAAAGCAGACGCTCTTTCCCGACAATATGACCTCTCCACAGAGCATCACATCACCGGTCCCATTCTACCCAGCTCGATCATCCTAGCCCCAGTCTCCTGGGATATCATGGAAGAACTAAGAAGCACAACAACAAGACCTGACCGCCCAGCACCGAGACCACGGGGACGTCCACGTCGAGCTCCAGGAGTCGCACCTGGGGGGTGGGGGCGGGTTCTGTAATGCCAAGCCAGTAGAGGGAGCCCTCGCCCGAGTACTGACCGTGCTCCACTCCCTCTGCTTCCTCTGCTTTCACTTCCTGTTTGACTCTCATATAAACTGAGACCAGTCCATGTGCTGATTGCGAAGTATTGCCAGTTTACCTGCCTTACCAAGCGTTGTTCTTCCTCTGTTCCTGACTGATTTCCTGTGTATGATTCTGCCTGACTTCTTGACTCACGGTATTTGTACTCTGCCCCTTTTGTTCTGACGCCTGATAGGACTGATGTTTGTGTTTGGACTCATTGCCTGCCTCTCCACTATTGTCTCTGCTTCTGCCCTTGTGTATGACAAACGATCTGCTTGCTTCTCTGACTTTGACCCTCTGCCTGATTATCGACATCTGTTTAAAGCCTTGACCTTTAATAAACTTCCGCTCATGGATTCTAACCAAACTCTACCGTCTCTGTTACAATATATTGACCGTGTATATGATTTATATTTCATACTTTAAAAGACTGAAACAGAAATAAATTTGTATATAAATATTTGAACAAACAAATATAAATGCAAAAATACAGTACATTTATATTATTGATGGGGTTATGTAACAGAAAATGATTGTGGCACGTTTGCAATTAATGTAAAATTTCAAGGTACCAAGAGTTAAATATTGCCAATCAACTGGTTGAGATGGTCTTGTGGAAGCTTGTTCCATTTTGTTAAAAGCCATCTGTCTCTAATTTCTTAAAAGCAGGCACTGAGCCCACATACAAGATCTCTGTGTTTATTTAAAACGTTATAAAAGTTGCCTCTTTGGATTCTGGGTGATATAATAACATGCAGCTAAGGTACATTATCTAAATGTAGCCCACAGCACTGGTGCCATCCATTTGCTGATTAATTAAGATGACATTGCTTAATGGCATAGCAAAGGTTCAGCAGTTTGGACACTTAATTGTAACAGGAGAGCAAACAACACGGATTAAACAGACCACACTTAGGAAGCACTGCCTGTTCTCGCTCGGTTTTGAATTTTAAAGACTGATCGACACTGCTCTATCTTCTGCCCTCTATTCTGTGCCCAGCAGTTCAAAAAGCCTGTCTAGACAATATAGCATTTTTTCACAAAGACTTCAGAAGTGCATATTCAGAAAAGATGTAAGTCTGTTTATTTTAGAGCAGAGAAAATAAATTAGACATGCACCACCTGTCATGGTAACTCTTCAGATGCGCTGAGCGCTGATTGTATTTATAACGCAGCTTTCGGTAAGTCAGCTTGTGACAAGCTCGTGGTTTCCTGCTGTTATTGTGGGAGCTGCTAGGTGTGTGTTCCCTAGAGGAAGCGGTGTGTTCGCTGTGCAAATACAAACATTGAGTGTGAAACCGCTTCCCAAATGTGTGTTGAAGAACACGGTACAACACTGAAAACACATCCAGCCCCTGATATGTGCTGATAGAGCTTGTTTCCTCACCCTCAAGATTAGTAAACACATTTCAACACAAATTCCCTTTACACTCAACCTAGACGAGAGATGTCTTTTTTGTACTTTCTGTGATATGTTTCCCCATGAGATCTCTTAATCATATGTGAAGGGTGCTACAGTTAATCTTCATTACATAACAGACATTGTGCTACACATATTACAAATCCTCTTTTGGGACACACTATAAAACAATAGAGGAGAAATTAGATGGGGGGATTACTGTTCAATAATCCCATTAATGCGTAAAAGCAGCGGCAGGACTTCTCACCCCAGTTGTTTAATTCATGGGAATATTCTGGTTGCTACAGTGGCTTAAATCTATAAAGAAATGGAAATAAGCACATGATGCCTGTCAAAGGCATTTTATTGAAAAAAATAATGAGTCCTTCATTTTTTAGCACATTGAACTATTCTACCTGTCTTTGAAGATTACTGATTGAACTTTAACTGATAGGCTACTAGAATGGCCATTTTCTATATTGTAAAAGGCTAAAAAAAGTATTGACTGCACAAATAAATAAAACTGTGATAAAATTGTGTATAAAGCATTCACTTTTTTTGAAGTAACACTCTTCATCCAGCCTGATCAATTTAGTATTTGTATGGATTCTGTATCATTCCACTGAGGCGAGTTGACAGACACTAATCACTAACAAGAGACACCTGGAACAATCAAGACAAAGACCCAATGAGAACATAGGACACATGACTAAACCAACCAATAACAACATGACACATTGACTAAGGGAGCACATCTCTAAGGGTGGCTCCAGATGCCTTAACATAACACCCACCCCAACCAAAACAAAAATCAAGTCCAGGAGGGTGGTGTAGCTGAGGCTGAACAGGGGGAGGGATGGAGGGTCAGGCCCATGAAGGCGAACAGGACTTGGATGACGGCATGGACTCTGGAGTGGTGGACCGTGGAGCAGTGGCAGGCCTGGACTGTGGACCAGCGGCAGGCTTGGACCATGGAGCAGAGGGTAATTCAGTGGACCATGGGGCAATGGCAGACCTGGGCATTGAAGCAGTGGAGGACCAGGGCAGTGGAGCAGACAAAGGATTAGGGAACCAGCGTGGAACCAGGGACCAGGGTGGAGACGGCAGAGAAAGAAGCCAGGGTGGAGCAGATGGAGCAGGCGACCAGAACGGAGCAGGTGAGCACCACACAGGAGGCCATGGCGGAGCAGAGACATGGACAGACCACCTGGCCATGACAGAACAGGCAAAGTAACGAAGAACAGTCTCAGTGGCAGTAACAAGACAGGCAGAATATCCTTGAATGGCCTCAGCGGCCAAAGCATGACAGGCAGAGAAGTTGTGAGCGGCCTCCATAGTCGCGACATGACAGGCAGGGTATTCAGAGATGGCCTCCAAGGCCATGACAGGACAGGCAAAGGTTTCAGGGATGACCTCCTTGGCCTGTTTGGCTGTGACATAACTAACAGAGGGTTTATGTATGACCACTGTGGTCAAAAGAGGACAGGTAGGAAACTCATAGGCTGGCGCCAACACAGGACTGAGCTTGAACGGGCTTTGGAGCAGTTTCATGGACTTGAGCAGGCTCTGCAGCAGATTCATAGACTGGAGCAGGCTCTGCAGCAGATTCATGGACTGGAGCAGGCTCTGGAGCGGATTCATACACACAAGATAGCAGCTGCCATCACAGGAAGTGCAGACGATAGTGACAGGAACTCAGGGACTCCCAGACTTGGGACCAGATCTGCTCGCTGCTCAAAGGTGGATCCTTAACATTGGCAATTCGTCTCATCTGCCTTGGCTCAAGCTCCACATCCACAGGAGCTTGTGTCCTATAGTCCCCCCAAAAAAATCCTTAGAGGAAACTTGCATGGCGGCCGTGGCGTGACGAGGCACTGGCGTGGTGGCCATCTTGGCTGTAGACTCAGGTGTGGCAGCCATGTTGTGAAAAGGCTCTGGCATGGCGGCCATCTTGGCTGTAGACTCAGACGTGGTGGCCATGTTCTGAAAAGGCTCTGGCGTGGCAGCCATTACGTGGAGAGGCTCTGGAGTGGCAGGCATGATTTGAACAATGGGATTGGAGAAATGTCCTTCAGAGCCACGTCATTAAAATCCACCAAATGGCACAGTCCACAAAAGTCCGCCACATAATCCTCTATACAATGATTACCTTGACGAAGGCAAAGCAAAGAAACAGCTGTGTCCATTGTAACGGTCTACATTTCTGTAATGATCCACTGAAGCGAGCTGAAGTGAACCCAAGTGCAGTGTTTTTGTTCATGTTTTAAATAAAATCAAAAACCTTGGCTTGACTAGAAACATAAAAATGACCATGACCATGAAAACAAAATCACCAACATTGGTTATACGGAAAAAGCTAGACCATGGACAATGAAACATGAGGGATATTTATGGGTGGTTGACATATAAGCCTGAAAACATTTTTTTTTTTTTACTTCAAATATTAGGACCTTCCAAACCACTCCAGAGAGGACACTGCAGCTTCCTGGTTGAGTGTGGACCTCTTCATCATAATGATGTCCAAATTATTGCCCGTTCAAAATACAGATTGTAATGTCACACCATATGACGCCCATTTTACGGACAAAATGCATTTAGCCAGAACTTGCTTTAAAATCATGCACAGACATCAACACTTTCTGTGTCCATTAAAAATGCCTAATTCTGTTACTTAAACTGTAAATCTATCAATTATTTATACTTTGCTGAGATTTATTGTCATATTAGTAAGGTCACACATAGTCCGGACAGTCACACCATATGACAATTTTGATGTTTAGATAAAAATTTGAAGTAGAGGTCTTTATACAGCAGTAAAGCTATGGTATGCTGTAATAATATCTTGTCAGAGGAACAACATAAAGATATAAATTTTTAACAAATACCCATTTTTATTAGTATATGACATCATGGACAGGTAGAACTGCATGTCATGTCATCCACCCATATACACAGACACTAATCACTAACAAGAGACACCTGGAACAATCAAGCAAAATGCTAAATAAGAACATAGGACACATGACTAAACCAACCAATAACAACATGAGACATTAACTGATGGAGCACTCGGCAAGAACACGAGGGAACAAGAAATCACATGAAAATGACAAGAAAATAAAAAACAAAAGACAAGAAACCTAAACCCAAAAACCAACATTAGAGATTTATATGTAACATTTATTTGTACATTTTCTACATTAGTTACACTGTATACACTGAAACATACAGTACAGACATACTGATAACATCTAAAACATAAAAGTATGTATACACACCTTTAGAAATGTAAGAATATGTATGAATCTTTTATATTAAAAATATTTGTATTGTAGTTTTTGAGCATCTAACCTCACCCCTACCCTAAACCTAACCACTTCTCAACAATGGAGAAAACATTAATTGGTATACAGTGACAACATTTTAGTTAGTATATGTTATGTTAAATATTATTTATAATGATTCATTAACATTTTAAAGTTTAGGATTGCGTAAAGGTAATACCTCGAAATAAGCTGAATAATGAACCAGAAATCACACAAAACAGATTGATAATTATAATGTCAAATTAGGTAATTGTGTTAAATGTTAAATAATTTAAGATATTTGATTAATCTTTGTGATTAAATACCATAAATTTAACCTATTAGTTACATAAATGTGTCTTTTATTCTAAAAGGATTTGTAAACATTTGCATGACATAAAATGCTTGTTTTTAGATGTTGTCAGTGTGTTAATAATGTATGTTTCAGCGTCACACACATTTTAAAACGTGCCAATAGTAAAATGACTTGAGATAAAAGTCTATCATAATATGCAACATATGAGGTTCCCACAAATTTGTTCTTTTCTTTTTCTTAATTTGAAGACTTGTCAGCTGCTACTGTGAGCAGAGAACTGCTCTCAGAAAAGTTAATTGAGCTAGTCAGTCAGGAGATTGTAATAATAAATGTATAATGTTGTTTCTCCAAGGAAAACATTAAAGCTCGTCATCAGGCATTGTGCAGATGGCACTCTTGGCTTGGTCAGTGAGCACTGCAGATATAAACAAACCGTCTATAAGAGTGCATTATAAACTTAGAAATTAACTTGAAAAAGTAATGGGTATTCCTGTTTCATTTTTCTGTCATATAGAGAATAATATAGAATAATGCTGCGAAAATGTATCTTAACTAAATCTCTTGAGTCTTAGGAAAACATTTCTCCTGCTTTTGAATATCTTAGTGGTCTGATCAATATTTCTGATATTTTCAGTGTGTGGCGCCCAGGCAGTGGAGAGAAATGGTTTGTCTTTCCTCTCACATAACTCCCTGTTGAATACCACTACTACTGTAACACTATTTCCGTGAAGTCACATTAATAATATATATGACTCTCTCTAATGAGAATATTGTCCTCCCTTTAATACCCTATTTGCAGGAATATCAACCCAATATGGAACAATTACCACATATTGGAAATCAAACAAATTTCTTGCAATTGCTCTAGTTCAGTTTTGTTGTTGTTGTTACTCCATATTTACAATCGTTTTGATAAATTGATTATAAATGATACATTGATAGTAATACATTTAGTATTTAAATTGTCAGTCATATTTCTATATCTATCTATCTATCTATCTATCTATCTATCTATCTATCCATCCATTCATTTGTCTATCTATCTCAGTTTTTTTTTCTAAATTGCTCAATGTAAGAAAAGGGTGTTTCTGCATAATAAATGAGGTAAACCATAATTACTGTAAACTCTACTACAATGCACGTAGTATTCAAAATTAAAAATGTCAAAATGACAGGCTGAATCGTAGCAAATATACCTGTAATTTCTCCCAATATGTAGATGAATGAATAGGTGTCTCTAATGCAGGTAGTTTGTTGAGGAAACAGCAGACACTCTTCCACTTGCTGACATTAGGAGCAGTCAGAGAGAGTTAAATGAGCCTAACGGTCTGGGTATGATTAACAGGTCTGTGCGGCTGTGCCAAGGGTTGTATCTGAAACAATTTACTTGCAGTGATATCAGAACAACTGTATGTTTGGTTCCTCATCTTCGGACTTCTTTCGGTCTGAAAGTGGCAGAATCAAATTCCAGAAGTCATCAAATCCCAGAAGTCATCTGTGATGGTCTTGTTTTGAATTCCATGCAAAGTCAGATTCTGTATAGGGAGTGTTTTAGCTGTGCAGTGGGTGAAACACAATCTATTTTCATACCTGAAGCATTAGGCCAATTCACACTTTGAGAGAAACAGCTTGCAGTGCCACAAATCAATTGATTGATCGATCAATAAATCGATCATCAATCAATCAATCAATCAGTCAGCCAGTCAGCCAGCCAGTCAGTCAATCAGTCAGTCAGTCTGTCTGTTCATCCCTCCATACATCTGTCTGCCTATCTATTTTTTTTTTTCTATTTGTCTCTCTCTATCTATTTTTCTATAGTTAGTTAGTAACTAAGCAATTGACAATTTGGATTACAACTACAACTATGGACATTTTTAAGACTGACTGTCTGTCTGCAAATGTGAAATCTTAAGAAGTCATACATTGGTTTGTATTTTGTGTCTAAAGTGTATGATGAAGTCTTGCTGTCTTGAGTTTTCCTATTGAACTAGAAAAGCAGAGCTGATCCCCTTATTCTTTTAAACATTTACCACCAAGTTTAGATTAAAGGGCTGTTTTATCCCTCTGGAGGGCTTTGGCAGCCACAGAGGGCTGTCTCATGGAGAGAGTGCGTTTCAGCAGGATTGGTAAACTGCCTGATTTCCATTGTTCCTATTCTTGAGATAATCTCTCTTTTATGCTTTTGAAAATTGTTCTGAAATATGCTGACAGTCATGAGAGAGGCAAAAGTGTCCAGGCCACCAGGTAATGCCTTTGCATTGAGGGTTTGAAGATAATCCTCAGCTTGTGTTCTCTTCTGTAAAAACTTAGTAAACACTCTTTTTTTTCTGCTTGCTAAAATCCAAAGTCCCATGGGTAAGAATACCCGCAGTCTTTGCTGTTGGGCTCATGGGAGCTGTGATGTTGAATTCATTTCTCCTGTGGAGAGGCATTGCCTCAGATAATCCTAGACTTCTAACAAAATGTGGTTCAGTAAAGAAAGGAGGTGACTACATTTCCTGTGTTTATTGTAAAGAGACTAAAAGAGGAAATGTCTGATGCATAATGAGTCTGTGTGATGAGGTTGGGGTGACATAACACCTTATGAAATAATGGCTTGGGGGTGGAAAAGTATTGTACTGTCCTTAACATAGCTTTAGTTTTGTTTTAGACTCCAATTCAGTCCCAGACTGCGCTGCGTAGGCAGCATGTCAGAGCCAAGATCCAAATCTTTAAGATCGCTGGCATGATCTTGAGATGGGAAGGCCTTTAGAACTTCTTTGCTGTTCGAAGCTATCTTGTGAAGGCGTAAGTTGGAACCAGCAAGAGTCCTCTGTGTGTCTTTGAGCAGGTCTACTGCTGCCTTGACTGTAGGAAGAGACTTCAACCCATCGTCTACATAAAAATCATGGTTCACAAAGTTCTTGACATCAGGATCACCATCTTTGACAGACTGTCGGAGACAATAGATGGCTACAGCAGGGGAGGGACTGTTGCCAAACACATGGACTCGCATGCGATACTCAATAATGTCTTCAGATGGGTCATTATTACGGAACCACAGAAACCTTAGGAAATTGCGGTTGTCCTCTCTCACTAAGAAACAGTAGAACATTTGTTCAATGTCAGCTGTTATAGCTACTGCTTCCTTGCGAAATCGCATGAGCACCCCTAGAAGGGTGTTGTTCATGTCTGGCCCGGATAAAAGAACATCATTCAGCGAGACACCCTCATGACGAGCACTAGAGTCAAAAACCACTCTTATGTTCCCGGGTTTTTTAGGGTGATATACCCCGAAGAGGGACAAATACCAACACTCTTCTCCTTCCAACAAAGGGGGAGCTTCTTCAGCATGATTGTTACTGAAGACTTTGCCCATAAATTTAAAAAAGTGCTGTTTCATCTCTGGGTTTCTCTCTAGGTTACGTCTTAAGATCGACAATCTTTTCATGGCTTGACATCTGTTGTTAGGGAGTCTACACCTTGGAGCTCTGAAAGGCAACGGAGCTACCCAGCTGTTGCCTTCGTCTTTCTCTAGCTCTTGCTCCATAATGTGAAGAAACGACAAGTCATCAATAGATAGGGCAACTTTGTTGTCATCGCATGTAACCTTAAACACTTCCTGTCCAAACTGGTCACGTTTGTGATTATAGACAAGTTGTTCCCTAGAACACATTCTATTGTTATTTCTCTGGCCATTACTGCTTCTCTCTTTTACATGAAAAACATTTGGGCAGGGATTAAAGATTGAGGGGTGTTGTGTCTGGCCCGGATAAAAGAACATCATTCAGCGAGACACCCTCATGACGAGCACTAGAGTCAAAAACCACTCTTATGTTCCCGGGTTTTTTAGGGTGATATAACCCGAAGAGGGGCAACTACCAACACTCTTCTCCTTCCAACAAAGGGGGAGCTTCTTCAGCATGATTGTTACTAAAGACTTTGCCCATAAATGTAAAAAAGTGCTGTTTCATCTCTGGGTTTCTCTCTAGGTTACGTCTTAAGATCGACAATCTTTTCATGGCTTGACATCTGTTGTTAGGGAGTCTACACCTTGGAGCTCTGAAAGGCAACGGAGCTACCCAGCTGTTGCCTTCGTCTTTCTCTAGCTCTTGCTCCATAATGTGAAGAAACGACAAGTCATCAATAGATGGGGCAACTTTGTTGTCATCGCAAGTAACCTTAAACACTTCCTGTCCAAACTGGTCATGTTTGTGATTATAGAGAAGTTGTTCCATAGAACACATTCTATTGTTATTTCACTGGCCATTACTGTTTCTCTCTTTTACATGAAAAACATTTGGGCAGGGATCAAAGATGGAGGGGCATTGTTCTTTTGTGTTAGTGAAGAATGTACTCACAGCTGTTGACTTGTGAATGCCATTCAGACAAACATTGTGTCTACTATCACCCATCCTAGGTCAAGCTTCTGTGCATAAGGAGCGTCGTGAGGACCATTTACCTGCCTGCGCACCTTATGGACTCTGATAATGTCACGGCCGAGAAGAATCATGATGGGAACATCTGACTCCAACTCTGGTATGAATGGAGCTATAGGCTCCAGATGAGAGTGATAGAAAGGAGCACTAGGTGTGGGAATCTCTGCCCTATTGTCAGGAATGTTGTTACACTCTAACAAACTGGGTAGGGAGAGGATTACATTTCCATCTACTGACTCGATTTGGTACCCAGATGCTTTACGACCGATAATTTCTGTCACTCCAGAACAAGTTCTCAGGGTATATGGAGAAGCTGGGGCACTTTCTTTGAAGGCATCAAAGAATTGAGAGCGAGCTAATGACCTGTTGCTCTGCTCATCAAGGATCACATAGACTTTCATTGCTTTCTCAGGTTGGCCTTTGGGATAGACTTTTGCCAAACTGATTTTTGAACATGACTTATTACTAAGGTCACCTCTGCAAACCTCAGTGCAGTGAGCTTCCACTTCTGTTGGTGGTGTGGAAACCTCCTCCCCGCCATGCTGTGGTGAGGAGACCGTTTCTTGAGCTTTCAGAGCTGGAGCAGGGTGTAGTGCAGAAGTCTTTCCGCATCCTCAGTTTTTCTTTCATCTTTATCGATGTCTAAATATACAGGGGAAGACACAGTTATCTTATTAACTGAGACGTCTCTTGATTTGCTTGGCTTCAAGCTAGCCTTGTCTGCTTTATAAAGTGAATCTGTTTGAGTAGAGAAGTTGAAGCCTGGGTCATTCCTTATTCTAGCTTGCTGACTTATGAAGTCAACCAGGACCTCAAAAGGGGGAAACGAAACACCACACTGCTCTTTGTAACCAGCTCCATGTGACAGCCACTTTTCTTGCAGATTGAATGGCAGCTTCTGAACTATGGGCATGATGCCCCTTGCTGTGTCCAGATATGATAAGCCTGGAAGTTATCCATCAGCTTTGGCTGACTCTATTTCCATAAGAAGATCGCTCAACTCATGAAGCTTTGAGTAATCTCTGCTTGAAATTCTTGGAAAACTTTCAACACGTCTAAAAAGTGCTCTTTCGATAACCTCTGGAGCACCGTAACACTCTTCCAGTCTAGTCCATATCATGTCAAGGCCCTTCGATGGCTGATTAATGTGTACTGACCTCATGCGTTTAGCGTGTTCAGCTGATTCTTTTCCCAACCATTTGACTAACAAGTCCATTTCTTCACTGGCTGTCAAATTTAACCCTTTTACAGCATTTTGAAGGACCGTTGCCAGGCTCTGAAGCTTTCCGGTTGGTCGTTGAACTGTACTAAACCAGTGTTAACAAGTTCCCGGCGAGCAAAATATCTGACAAAGTCTGAAATGTCTGTTTTGTCTTGTTGAGAATTTTGAGGTGTTTGACCTGCCACTGGGAAAGGTGGCGTGATGCTTTGGGCGAAATGTGTCTGCCGTCTGCGCTGGCTATCATCTGGCGTGTTACCAAAAGGATGATTCAAGCCTGGTGTAAATTGTGATGGTTGAGCAGAATCTCTCTTTGATCGCATATGATAGAATTCAGCATCGTCTGAACAACTCTCTGACTTGAGACGTGTAGCTGGAACAGAATTTGTGACTGGTAACTCTGTGTGAGGCTTTACGGTCTCTTCTGAAGGGAGTGGCTCTGCTTTTGATCCTGATTCTCTGACTGCATGTAGACTCATCTGTTCAACATATTAATTTGTCGGCTGCATAATGTCAGCAGGAGCTGTTTCCAGTTGAGGCTCGCATTTACTATGGACGCTGGTGTCAACAGCTGCTTCTAGAGCCCCTGCTTCGGCTACGGCTGCAGCAGTTTCTCTCTCTAGCACCATTTTATCCATTTTTGCCTCCAATTTGGCTTTCTCCACCTTTATTCTTTCCTCTTCATCTGCAAACATCAAACGTGCCTTGGCTGCTTCAGCTTTTGCTCTGGCCCTAGCAGCTGCAGCGCTTGTAGAAGAGCTGCCCGATCGTGAACAAGACAAATAGGATCTTGTTTTGAGTGAGGGTGTGGACTCCATATTGCATACAATACTGCTTCACAACTGCTGCTGTAAACTGTTCTTGCAGCCGCTTTTTCACTGTACTGTCCTTAACATAGCTTTAGTTTTGTTTTGACAGTCAGATAAACTCCCTTCCCTCACACGACTCTGAAGACAAGAAGTTCGTTTGCCCACAGGTTTAATGGTCTTGGGTATGGAGTGAAACTACAAATAAACAAATGTACACATTAAATAATAATGTCCAGAAATTAACAAAACTACAGAAGCAAAATAACATTCACATTGATATAATATGCTGTGATGCTTGGAAATACACACTACAGCGATAGGACGCTAAAGTAGAATGTGGCCAATGCAATAGCTCAGTGAAAATGACAAATAATTAACTTTAACCTTAACAGTTTACATTTTATATACAGGTATAATGAACATTAATGTAAATCAAATAAATACTTACAAGCGATGCTGTTGCAAGGTTACAGATCACAGAAATATACGGCGATTAAAGAGAGCCATTGTTACCGCTGCCTGCATGGAGCACTCACTACTTCCTGATTCACGTGAACACCAGCAATCGCAATTAAAAGTAACATCAAACTTGCCACTAGATGGAGCTCTAAACCATTAATAAAGTGAATAGGAGAATTACTGTTATTAAAGAATTGTACTCAAACAATTAAATCTCTAATCAAATTAAACCTTAAACATGGAATCTATTCAAATCAAACTTGTTACAGCACAAGTATCCTTGTGTTAAGTTCAGCAATTGCATCTGATTATTTATTTATTTGTTTGTTTGTTTGTTTTTTAGGGAGCCTCTTAGCATATTTCTTTGTTCTTGTTACATAAGATATCTTTGAAGGACCCCCAAAAAACCTGTTTTTGAAACCTTGCCACCATTAACACCTTTTTTCAGACTGATAAATGCCGCAGTGTAATTATCACTCATTTGCCAATGAGGTGTCATTACAATGCCAAAGTCACCATTCTAATGTGTTTTAATGGACGGATGTAAAAATGCAGCCTTCAAGAGGAGTCAGAAATATTGAATGAAAAACATAAATGATCAATTGTAAATGTTGTATTTACAGTACAAGTGGGAAATTCTGAATTCTAGTTAAGGGATTTTCGAACTTTTTGATGCTATTGACCTCCAAATATGATGATCCTCTTGCGAGAGACCAGATAAAGACAGCAGTATATTTTCATGTATAAACCCTCTAATACTACGAAATAATAATAATAATATTTTTTTTACTAATTCCACAGATGGCTAGTTGCAATGTTGTGATGTTGAAAGGGAGGTGTGAAACTTTACAGCAAACCAGTCTATAATTAATGATAATGAATGATTTTGCAATTTTTATTTAAATTGTCTGTGCAGTATTTCAATATTAAGGTGCTATGAATGAATGCACATATAGCACTTAAATTATAAAAATAAATGTAAAATATTAAAACTGGGGGTAAAATTTGTTAATCTAATGAATGACGTGTAAATTAATTGCACATCAGTTTGGGCTGAGAAATTACCCCTCAAAAGATTATTTAAAGTCATTATAGTGTTAAATGATAAAAACATTAGACTTGATTCAATTGATTCAGCTGTTAGAGTTTATTACACAAACTTTTAGAACATAAACTTTTAAACTTTTCGTTTTTAGAAGCTGGCATGAGTATTTACACAGACTGTTCAGAGATGGCATGAGTATAAATTATGACACTAATGGGTTTTTGGAAAGACTGAATATTGAAATATGAAATTATTTTGATATCCTATTTTATATTTTAAATTATTAAATTATATTCTAATTACGAAATATAGTCTTAATGAGTGAGTGTTTTGCTGTGTGTTGATTGGGCACAACAGTTATGCTGTGGCTTTGGAACTATTTTTGTTGGCGAAATTGAGCAAGATCGCATTTGCAATCTTGAAAATAATTGGGAAAAAACAGCACTCTTGCTTGTGTGATATTATTAACATATAAATATAGACAAAAACCCATACATGGGCATTTTTTTGCGCTCATATCTTGAATTTTGGAGGCATATAAGAGGCTGGGGCAGGGTGCATTAAATTCTGTAATAATTTTTAACATGTTATTTTACCATAAATAATCACACCAAATTAACATGTTAAATTGACAGCCCTAATTAACATAAAATTAACGAACAGAAAGAACATCTGTATTACTTTTTTTAATTGAATGTGTAAGGTCATAATACTAATGATTTGAAAGTTGGAACTTCTCAGGTACACTTGGTTTGAAATGTACTATCCAAATTAAAGGTAAAGTCTAATTGGCCAGTAAATGTTTCTAATGTGTATCAAGCAGACCGCTTCAAAGATCCGTAGACAACCGATCTTTTAGGCTAAAGGTATTATGTGCAACACAAGGATGTTCTTTGGATAATTAACGAAATTACAAATATAGCTAAGAGAGAATTACAGAGAAAAAATACTTCATTACCTTGCCTCCATTGTATCTCACTATCTCACAGAACAATGTTTGCAGTGCGCGACTTTATGTTGGTTCATAAAGTAATTAAGACAGAGAGCTATGTGGGATGGGAGGAGGTGAGATGTTAGGTACAACACTGGAGTCTCCCCGCAGAACAGGCCGAGTCCATTAAATGCGTACATCTACTCCATTGTGAGTGATTTCCATTACCACATCCATGGATTAGAGATGCTCTGATACATCTTGCATTGAACAAACCATATCCATTAGTGTGCTTGAAACACTTGTTAATGGACAACACTTTATTCAGAGCATGTCTTTCTTATTTTATTGTAAATGGCATCGGCTGACACCAGATTATATAACCCTATATCACTTCCAGCACACAGAAATGTTAGTCAGCAGTGACAACAAATCAGATGGAGCTGTGAGAAAAGGAAGTAGCACCACGGAGACTGTCATGCTCGCATTAGTTCCAAGTGCCAACTCCAAAACATTTACAGCAGCTGGATCAATGTAGTGCTGATACAAATGTTTCAGAGATTTATGGGCCGCAGCCTTAACAGCATCTACAGAAGGAGAGTGAGAGCTAATGTAGAGATGGGAGGAAGTGTCCATCTAATACAATCAGCCTCCCTGTTATTTCTGACACTACCACACACTAAAAGGCTACATTAGGCAGCCCTCACCTGGTTCTGGAGACCAGACTGTGCCAGTTTAATCAATAGACACAGACCTGCCCACTGACTTTTGCTAGCAGACATGCCTCATAAGCTTTTCTGGCAGAAAGGCCGGGCTGAAATGCAAGTTGATGAAATGGAAAAGGAAGAGAGTGTCAGGCAGAGCAGCAGCGTGGAGATAATTACAAAGGATAACAAGATTTCGGTCGAAAAGCTTGTTGTGATTAATAAAATAAAAAAATTTAAAAAATGGGTGTTTCGCTATTGTAGCCCTTCAAAATAACTGCTAATATAATCCCACAGTTTATTTAGCCCCTCATAGAATTAATAGAATACACACACACACACACACACAAATCACACACACACACACATATACATACACACACACACACACACAAACATAGAATATTCAATAGTATTATCTAATAACCAGAAAATACATATACCATTTATTATTATTATTATTATTATTATTATTATTATTATTATTATTATTATTATTATTATTATTATTATTATTATTATTATTATTATTATTATTATTATTATTATTATTATTATTATTATTATTATTATTATTATTATTATTATTATTATTATTATTATTATTATTATTATTATTATTATTATTATTATTATTATTATTATTATTATTATTATTATTATTATTATTATTATTATTATTATTATTATACTTTTATTCAGTAAATTATTACTGTTATTCAGCAAAGATGTATTAAATTACAACTCTATTTCAAGAACTTTCTGATCATCAAAGACTCCTGAAAAAAGTCACGGTTTAAAGATATTAAGCCACAACTGTAATAATAATAATAAATGTTTCTTCAATCAGCATATTGGAATGATTTCTGAAGGATCATGTGACACTGAGGACTGGAGTAATGCCTGCTCAAAATTCAGTTTTTCCATCAAAGGAATAAATTATCATTTAAAATATATTAAAATATAAAACAGTTATTTTAAATTGGAATAACATTACACAATATTACTGTAATATTTACTGTATTTTTGATCAAATAAATGCAGCCCTAATGAGCAAAAAGAGACCTCTTTTAAAACATTTTTAAAAATCATACCCGACCCAAACTTTTGAATGATAGTGTATATTGAGTAAAATAATCCATTGTGAACTATTTTATTAAAAAAAAAAATTCTCAGTATTTAATGAAATGTAATTTAGTTTAAAATCCAAATTTTTTCACCTCATCTGATCTTTCCAGTGCTCACTATGAATCATTCTGTGATTGCCTTTTCCAGACAATTCAAAATGCCCTGAAGGTATTATAAGGTTGGTGGGTGGTGTAGTAGCTAACACTCAGGACTGCATGGTTACCAGAAGGTTGCTGGTTTGAACCCTGCAAGATGAAAGGTGTGAGCTATCACAGCTGTGCCTTTGAGCAAGGCGCTTAACCCCAGGTTACTCCTGAGGGACTTTACATGTACTGAACTGTAAGTCGTTTTTAGACAAAAGTGTAGGCTAAATGACTGCTTACTTACCAGACAATATAAAGATCTAAAATATTAACAGGCATGTGATAGGCCATTCCTCATCTACAACAACACAACAACTTGTGGAGCAGGGAGGTTGCTTTCTCAGAGGAGGAAAGGGAGGAACTGTCTATGAAAGTATCAGTATTACCATGTTTTTTTTTCCATGTATACAATTTCTACTAATATCTATTTGCCAAAACAAAGGTTATATTTAACATTTTTGCTATTTAATTAATATTTTAAATTACTGATTTATTTTGTTTTATTACTTAAATTTTGCTGAAAAGACTACAATAGTCTTTTTAATATAGTTACGGGGCGACAGGAACGAGAGACGTGCGGATCCATTTGCAAAGCTTTATTTCAAAGACATGGTCAAACCAGGCGAGGGTCAGACAATGGCAAACAGGTATATAGTGGGCAAGACACAAGAGTAGTCCAGTGAACGGGCGTGGTCGATCTCCGGCGAACAATGTCCAAACAGGGTAATCCAATGGGTTAATCTGAAACACAGGCTTTGGTCCAGGCGAGGGGTAATCAGTATCCGAACTAGTGATGTTCGGTTCTTGAACGAATCGTTCTTTTGAGCCGGTTCTCAGGAAGTAACCGGTTGAGCCGGTTTACAAATCGAACTGAATCTAACTTTAGTTCCGGGTTGATGACGCATGACACACAGCCGAAGTAGCACGTCCAACTCAAAAATAACCGAATGAGCCGGTTCAACCAACTGTCGAAGTTTGCTGAGGATTACCGAGGACTCAACAAGAACCGAATGAGCCGTGGCGAAGTTTGCCGAGGATTACCGAAGATTCTGATGAGTGAGTTGACAATACTGTGCAAGCCTGAGGCACGTACTGGAAATATGCTTATTATGACTGTTATTAATTTACATTTTATTAAAACCTGCAAAAATCTTTCTGTCGAGTGATGTAAATAAATTTTACAATAGTTTATTGGGCATGCATATTATATTTAAAGTTGCTTAAGCGAAATCAAGGAGTTTATAAGACTGGTTTATTCATTCTTTATACTGTAGACATGTAGAACATATCCGCGTTTGTGCATCAATGTCTGTAATGTGTGCTGTAGGTGTGAAACTTTTAAGAATCTTATCCAAGTTGTAGGCTAGTCAATATTGGTCAGTCAGTCGTATCTGACATAAAGGATCAGCGAATGAAACTGTGACCACAAACACCATTAACTTAAGTGAATTATATGGCAATAATCAGCAATATGCTTTCACACAAATAACTTTATTTTTGAATGTTTCAATATGCGTTGACAAATTGCTTATTTGAATTTTTCATTGATACAATATGGCACTGAGTTGTTAGAAAAGAAATGCGTAGAGTTATTGCTTGATGACGTCAGGAACCAATGAATCGGCTTTTTAAATCGGTTCAATGAGCCGATCTGTCCGAAAAGAATCGGTTCGCGGAAATGAATCGGACTTTGCATCACTAATAGTGATGGGACAATTGATACCGCAGCTACGATGATCCGACGCAGTTTTCAAACCACTATTGTATCACACACTGTGCCGATGCTTGTATCGAAATGACAACACCACGTGATTGATGACGTTTTGAAGCTTCGAACGTCATGCAGTATCGGAAGGTCGGGACAGCTGGTTTGAAAA